>NC_084749.1:18529551-18542722 GCF_033978785.1 Entelurus aequoreus | reverse complement strand
CTGTCGATCTCACGATCCACTCTTCCCTCACTCGTGAACAAGACTCCGAGGTACTTAAACTCCTCCACTTGGGGCAGGGTCTCCTCCGCAACCCGGAGATGGCACTCCACCCTTTTCCGGGCGAGAACCATGGATTCGGATTTGGAGGTGCTGATTCTCATCCCAGTCGCTTCACACTCAGTTGCGAACCGATCCAGCGAGAGCTGAAGATCCTGGCCAGATGAAGCCATCAGGACCACATCATCTGCAAAAAGCAGAGACCTAATCCTGCAGCCACCAAACCAGATCCCCTCAACGCCTTGACTGCGCCTAGAAATTCTGTCCATAAAAGTTATGAACAGAATCGGTGACAAAGGGCAGCCTTGGCGGAGTCCAACCCTCACTGGAAATGTGTCCGACTTACTGCCGGCAATGCGGACCAAACTCTGGCACTGATCATACAGGGAGCGGACCGCCACAATCAGACAGTCCGATACCCCATACTCTCTGAGCACTCCCCACAGGACTTCCCGAGGGACACGGTCGAATGCCTTCTCCAAGTCCACAAAACACATGTAGACTGGTTGGGCAAACTCCCATGCACCCTCAAGGACCCTGCCGAGAGTATAGAGCTGGTCCACAGTTCCACGACCAGGACGAAAACCACACTGTTCCTCCTGAATCCGAGGTTCGACTATCCGGCGTAGCCTCCTCTCCAGCACACCTGAATAGACCTTACCGGGAAGGCTGAGGAGTGTGATCCCACGATAGTTAGAACACACCCTCCGGTTCCCCTTCTTAAAGAGAGGAACTACCACCCCGGTCTGCCAATCCAGAGGTACCACCCCCGATGTCCACGCGATGCTGCAGAGTCTTGTCAACCAAGACAGCCCCACAGCATCCAGAGCCTTAAGGAACTCCGGGCGGATCTCATCCACCCCCGGGGCCTTGCCACCGAGGAGCTTTTTAACTACCTCAGCAACCTCAGCCCCAGAAATAGGAGAGCCCACCACAGATTCCCCAGGCACTGCTTCCTCATAGGAAGACGTGTTGGTGGGATTGATGAGGTCTTCGAAGTATTCCCTCCACCGATCCACAACATCCGCAGTCGAGGTCAGCAGAACACCATCCTCACCGTACACGGTGTTGATAGTGTACTGCTTCCCCTTCCTGAGGCGGCGGATGGTGGTCCAGAATCGCTTCGAAGCCGTCCGGAAGTCGTTTTCCATGGCTTCCCCGAACTCCTCCCATGTCCGAGTTTTTGCCTCCGCGACCGCCGAAGCCGCACACCGCTTGGCCTGTCGGTACCTGTCCGCTGCCTCAGGAGTCCTATGAGCCAAAAGAACCCGATAGGACTCCTTCTTCAGCTTGACGGCATCCCTCACCGCCGGTGTCCACCAACGGGTTCTAGGATTACCGCCACGACAGGCACCAACTACCTTGCGGCCACAGCTCCAATCAGCCGCCTCGACAATAGAGGTGCGGAACATGGTCCATTCGGACTCAATGTCCAGCACCTCCCTCGTGACATGTTCAAAGTTCATCCGGAGGTGGGAATTGAAACTCTCTCTGACAGGAGACTCTGCCAGACGTTCCCAGCAAACCCTCACAATGCGTTTGGGCCTGCCAAGTCTGTCCGGCATCCTCCCCCACCATCGCAGCCAACTCACCACCAGGTGGTGATCGGTAGAAAGCTCCGCCCCTCTCTTCACCCGAGTGTCCAAAACATGAGGCCGCAAATCCGACGACACAACTACAAAGTCGATCATGGAACTGCGGCCTAGGGTGTCCTGGTGCCAAGTGCACATATGGACACCCTTATGTTTGAAAATGGTGTTCGTTATGGACAATCTGTGATGGGCACAAAAGTCCAATAACAAAACACCGCTCGGGTTCAGATCCGGGCAGCCATTCTTCCCAATCACGCCTCTCCAGGTTTCACTGTCGCTGCCAACATGAGCGTTGAAGTTCCCCAGTAGAACGAGGGAATCACCCGGGGGAGCACTCTCAAGTACTCCCTCGAGTGAATCCAAAAAGGAAATGGGGCTTAGGCTAAATAATTATTCGTTTAAGGGGTTATCCGGCTTAGTGCAGTGTAGACATAGCCTTAAACAACGTTGAGAACTTGTTGAATTAGGCCCTGTCTACATTAAGCCGGATAACTCCTTAAACAAATACTTATTTAGCCTAAACCCCGGGTCAGCCACACTAACCCATCGTTTAAGGTTCCCCTCCTTGGATAGTTTTTTTTACACGGGTAAGTGCGCAGTGTATTTCTTGAATCTCCGGCTCTTAGCTTTGTATGGACTCATCGATCGTTTACAAACTGAGTTCGGAGAGTAAGTGACCACAGAAAGTGGTTTCGTAACTCAGAGCTAACCACTGGAAAGATGGAGGTGAGTCATCCAGACATGCCCACGTTTCTCCTTCCTCTAAATCAAGGGTGTCAAACGTACATGTTTTATCCGGCCCGCGTGATGAGTTTGCTAAGTATTAAAATGAGCTGCTTTATTTTTAACAAAAGAAACTGCTGTTCTAAATGTGTCCACTGGATGTCACAATAGCAATTCTGTTAGGCAAGCAAACGGTTTGTACCGGGGCCAAGCAAGGGGTACACAGTAAAGGGTGAATGTGGCTCCTTCTCCTCGACCCACATGAAACTTAAAACCTGCCGTTTTTTATGTCTTCTGCTTCGAACACATTGTCCTTTAGCACCCTCGTTGCCCCAAAATGTCTCTGTCAAACACGAGAAAAGTGAACTTAACTTAATAGTTTTTACATCCGTTTCTTACGGTTCGTTGAGTTAGCACTGGATTGATACGTGGACATGACAAAGGAGGTATTTGATACCTAGAAGACTTTACATGTTGTGTTTTTTGTTCAATCCCAGAAAAACTGTGACTTGTAGTTCAATCCTGGCTTTTTAGATACACTGAGACTAAGTCTAAGCTCATTGTGTTTTTGAAGCTGCTCCAATTTCCTCAGAATTTTCAACAAACTTGAAGTGTTTTGTCCAGAGGATTATTCGTGATTTGTACGTTTTCAGAATGTGCTTGTTCTATTTTTGTCCAAAGTCAAACAAAAAAAACAACCTGTAGTTGTCTTTATTTTAAAAGTTATCATGCCATGATTTTACCCTTCCGGCTCACCTGGGAATAGATTTTCCCCCATGCGGCCCCAGAGCTAAAGTTAGTTTGACAACCCTGCTTTACATGTACAGACGCTTGTGGAAATCACACATGAATACCTTAAGACAGGGGTGTCTAAACTTTTTCCAGCAAGGGCCGCATACAGAAAAGTTGAAGGCTCTAGGGGCCACTTTGTACTTTTTTGTACATTCAAGACCCGAAAACCTCTTACATGACAGTTATTATTAGTTTTTTTTATTTTGCACGATTTCCTGTCCAGCGCTCTTATTTTTTGTTCCGCGTCCTTTTTTCCTCCATTTGCCAGCTGAGCGCAGGCGTCGTCACCTGTCCCTGGTTGCCAATCAGGATACTTTTGGGGACTGGATTATTTTGCTTTGTACCTCAACGTTGTACCTTTGCACTTCATACGTCTCTTTTCCATTTGTGCACCTGCCTTTCTCTGGTAAAGAAAACTTATTTTCTGCACTTGCCTGCCGTCTCTGCACCCCGGAGTGCCTAACGTAACAAAAACTAATACAATGTAGTTGAATCAATTATTCTCATTATTTAATTCTTTATCAATATTAGTATGATTATTACATTATAAGGCTTAGCACACTCAAAATCTTACCCTTACCATTATTTTCTGCACTTGCCTGCCGTCTCTGCATCCCGGAGTGCATACATAAAACGAAACGTAACAAAAAACTAGTACAATGTAGTTCAATCAATTATTCATCTTATAATTAGTCTTTATCAATACTTATTATTATTAATATTTAGCTTTTGCAAACTCTGAATCTTACCATATCTTGCAAGAAATGTGTACAGTGGTCCAGTTCCCTTTTTCCAAGCACAAATTGTATTTTGCCGGTGTCGCGGGCCAATTAAGAACGAGCTGCGGGCCGCAAATGGCCCCCGGGCCACACTTTGGACACCCCTGCCTTAAGAGAAGGAAATGCGCGATTGCAGCTATTTGGGATACAACACATCTCAGACGGCAACATAGCAATGTTGAGCGACGGTTTTGGATAAGGCCTGGAAGAACAGCAGCCTGGTGGAATAAGTTTGTCAACGAGTGTGTTGTGCTAGAGCAAGGGTCACCAACGTGGTGCCCGCGGGCACCAGGTAGCCCGTAAGGACCAGATGAGTAGCCCGCTGGCCTGTTCTAAAAATAGCTCAAATAGCAGCACTTACCAGTGAGCTGCCTCTATTTTTTAAATTTTATTTATTTACTAGCAAGCTGGTCTCGCTTTGCCCGCCATTTTAAATCTGAGAGACAAAACTCAAATAGAATTTGAAAATCCAAGAAAATATTTTAAAGACTTGGTCTTCACTTGTTTAAATAATTTCATTAATTTTTTTACTTGGCTTCTTATAACTTTCAGTAAGACAATTTTAGAGAAAAAATACAACCTTAAAAATGATTTTATGATTTTTAAACACATATACCTTTTTACCTTTTAAATTCCTTCCTCTTCTTTCCTGACAATTTAAATCAATGTTCAAGTAAATGTATTTTTTTTATTGTAAAGAATAATAAATAAATTTTAATTTAATTCTTCATTTTAGCTTCTGTTTTTTCGACGAAGAATATTTGTGAAATATTTCTTCAAACTTATTATGATTAAAATTCAAAAAAATTATTCTGGCAAATCTAGAAAATCTGTAGAATCAAATTTAAATCTTATTTCAAAGTCTTTTGAATTTCTTTTAAAATTTTTGTTCTGGAAAATCTAGAAGAAATAATGATTTGTCTTTGTTAGAAATATAGCTTGGTCCAATTTGTTATATATTCTAGCAAAGTGCAGATTGGATTTTAACCTATTTAAAACATGTCATCAAAATTCTAAAATTAATCTTAATCAGGAAAAAGGACTAATGATGTTCCATAAATTAAATTTTTTCAAAAACATTTGAATTAGCTAGTTTTTCTCTTCTTTTTTTCGGTTGAATTTTGAAATTTAAAGAGTTGAAATTGAAGATAAACTATGTTTCAAAATTTAATTGTCATTTTTTTTCGGGTTTTCTCCTCTTTTAAACCATTCAATTAAGTGTAAATATCATTAATTATTAATAATAACATAGAGTTAAAGGTAAATTGAGCAAATTGGCTATTTCTGGCAATTTATTTAAGTGTGTATCAAACTGGTAGCCCTTCGCATTAATCAGTACCCAAGAAGTAGCTCTTGGTTCAAAACGGTTGGTGACCCCTGGGAACGGCAAGAGAACTTTTGAATGTCCAGGTCAGCTGTGATTCTACTTAGCGAAAAACTTTGTCCATTTGTCGAATGGGGAGACAACGACAATGTGGGCTCCCGTGGATAAGGGAGTACTACGAAAAACAGCAAATGCATTTGGACTGGCAAAGCAGACTATCAGTTATTGTCCGCGATGTATGTCGAGAGATTACTCAACGTCTAGTTGAATGGATCCATATGAATTCCTTTCCTACTGGAGGACATTGCACATCACTATTCTATGGGCCGAAGGTCCGTAATATCATCACTTACGTGCAGTGATTTCTCCAGATTCTCCGAACCTTTTGATGACATTATTGACCGTAGATGGTGAAATCCCTAAATTCCTTGCAATAGCTGGTTGAGAAATGTTGTTCTTAAACTATTTGACAATTTGCTCACGCATTTGTTCACAAAGTGGTGACCCACGCCCCATCCTTATTTGTGAAAGACTGAGCATTTCATGGAAGCTGCTTTTATACCCAATCATGGCACCCACCTGTTCCCAATTAGCCTGGTCACCTGTGGGATGTTCCAAATAAGTATTTGATGAGCATTCCTCAACTTTCGCAGTCATTTTTTGAAACATGTTGCAAGCATCAAATTCCAAATGAGCTAATATTTGCACGTTAAGTATTTTATCTTTGCAGTCTATTCAATTGAATATAGGTTGAAAAGGATTTGCAAATCTTCGTATTCTGTTTTTATTTACGATTTACACACCATGCCAACTTCACTGGTTTGGGGTTTTTGTACCTATATCTATGGTTATTGCTCTGTGAGGGTGTTATTCTTTCACCCGACCTATTAGTCTACTTGCTAATTTCCTCTTCTGTTAGAATAATGAATTATATATTATCACACAACTCTTATGCTTAAGGACCGTTGCTATAGTTATCATCAATTGTGCTGAAGTGGTATTTTTATTTGTCTGTGCAAAGCTGGCAATCCAAAAGATTGCACGCCAGTCTCGTATCAGTGTTTGTTTCCAGAATCGGCCTGCTGACTGCCAAGGCCGAACATCGAGTGCCGTGACGCAGACAGAGCAGAGACAAGGCGATATCACGACTGTCAGCACATTTGCATTTTTGCATAATCATATATTGTGTCTAACTGGAGCTGTCGAGATTACCCCCTTCCCTCAGCGACTGCTTCAGTGATGTAACCAGGGACCTACCAAATAAATAGGGTAAGCACGTGGGCAGGACTTTTAGAACGTAGTTTGGATCTGTAACTAGAATACAGCCCAAAAAACGTGTCTCCTCAATTGAGCCAAAATGTAACTCTGTCTCTGCATGATTCCTTGCTTCTCGTCTGTTTAATAAATGTCATCAGTGTTTGAACCTGACACTTCTCAAGTGGTTAACATGGTTCCAGTTAGACTTGTGTTGAAGTGTACAAAGCACTTATTCTTGTGTTGTTTCACTATGTCACATTCAAGCTAGCTAAAAAAACGTCAATATAACTTAATCCAAAATACTTAAATAATCAATATTTAAACGTGTTTCCATCATTTCAGACTCGTCCATGTTTAAGCATCAATCTAAAGGTAACTTAACAATAAAGCTGTGTTTTATTACCCCACATGCACTCATCATGATCTGTATGATTTATAATGCACTTGCAGCGTTTTTAGGAACCACATTCAGCCTATGTATTTTACAGCCTTTTGATGTACAGAGAATATTCTTTATATGCACTGTTTATAGTGACTAGCAGAACAGATGGTGATGTGCGTGTATGCTTGTGGGTGATAAAGCTAAGCGAGCAGTTACAAAAGGGAGGCTTTTCTTCAAACCCCAAAAGAAGAAAAATACAACCATGCATCTTCTTGCAGTTAAACGTTTGTCCTTGGGACGCTGGAAATGTATGAATAAAGTGCTTTGATTTACTCCCGACTGTGTCTCGCTCCTTTAGTTGACACTCTAAGCACATCTGATATCAGTTAGCTTTAGTGTGGCGTGACTTTTGTGTGTATGTCGTGTGTATATTTCACCCAATATGTACGGCATTAACGCAAATTTAAGGTATGGCACCATATGTGTCGAAATTGTTTTTGCCATTTTCAATACATACTGTATTATGGATGCAACCAAAAAGCTCAAAGTTGAGTTTTTCATTTATTAATCAATCAGTTAATCGAACAGGATACATTCTCCAACATGAGCATTGTTTATTGTTTTATTTTTTGAGGGTTAAATTCTGCCCAATTTGTGGAAACCGTTTGGTAAAGTCCAGTGGTGTGCCGTCAGGGCCAGCAAGGCCTTCTCTGCTGGCCTAATATAAATCATAATCATTAATTAATAAAAGTTAATTTTATTTTTAATTGACTTTCCATAAATATATAAAAAGTTTTCATCATATTCTCTTCATGTCATATTCGGTTCCAGTGTTGCTCTTTTAAGTTAGAGCTTTTATCCAATCAGAATTCAGCTAGTTCAGGGGTGTCCAAAGTGTGGCGAGGGGGGCCATTTGCAGCCCGCAGCTAATGTTTTATTCTAAAAATACTAAAAAAAAAATTTTTTAAAACATTAAAAAGTGGAATAAAAGAGCAAATAGGTGAAACGCAATGAGAAAAACTTTGCAATGTTGACTCTAATAACACAATTTGTTTTTACAATTTCTCACAAAATAATAATGAATAAAAATCAATGTTGCTATGAATTATTGACTGATTTAAGGACAAAAAGGACATACAAAACATGAAAAAAAAAAGAAGAAAAAAAAGTTCATTATTATATAAATTGTTATTATAAACATACTAAGCTAATTACACTATATATTATCTGAAGCTGATAGAGAGATTTAAGCGTTGAATGTAAACATGAGTGGGGCACTTTTGGATCCCTAAGAACTTTAGTGGAATTAAAAAACTCATGTCTTTGCTAAAAAAAATAAAATGATAATAATAAATTCAAATCAATGTTGCTATTAATTATTGACCTAGTTAGGGATCCAATTACTTCACATCAAATATTCCACTTTGAAAATCTTTTTGGGAAAAATATTATATTTTATATTTTTGCCCCAAAAAATAGGGTTTTGACAAAAATCTCATGAAATGTGTGTGTGTGTGTTTGTGTTTGTGTTTGTGTGTGTATATATATTTTCACCTGAAGTTGAATTAGAGATTCAAGCGTTTAATAAAAAAAATTATATACAAGACTAAGACTGAAACCCTTCTGCGTCCCGAGGAACTAACTTGCGGGAACCCCTAAGGTAAAAAAAAAAAAAAAAAAAGTGTATATTGTATTGGTTTGGAAAATGAAAAATATCAAAATGGCCCCTGCATGCTTTGATTTTTCAGTGTGCGGCCCTCAGTGGAAAAAGTTTGTTGCTAGTTTGCTAGTTTGTTGCCAGCGCTGTATGAATTCTGCCGGAGGCCTTCCAACCCAACATTAGAGGCGGCTGTGCATTTTAACGAAAGGAGGACATTAAGTTGTTGACAGTAGCCTTACGTTGAATTTAACTGTGCTCGGATACTCACTTGTCACTCCCAGGTATCCAATCACAAGTTGTGATTTACGAAAGCAGAAAGTGGCACCGGAGCCATACCCGGCCAGCGGAGAAATCAGCGGTACTCACTTTTTTAACCAACAATACATTTTTAGTGTACTTTATACCTGCATTATCCTTTCCATCCTTACACTTTCCGTCCTTTGTAACTGAGATACTGTGTGGAATAATTTCCCTTGTGTATCAATAAAGTTTGTCTAAATCTAAGTCTGAGTTGCTATGCACTCTGTGAAATTAGTGCAACTTTATATTAATGCTTAAAATGACCACAATATAATAAATATTACATGTTACCATACCATGTTAGTAAATTACATACACACTTAAAGCATGTGTATAAAAAGTTTTTATATACATTTGGTATTTAGATGGCTTAATAGGCGGATCACCGTTAACTACCTCTTGCTAGCAGTTTTTTACTTTTAAAATGCACAGATAAGGGATTGTGAATGATGGGCCAAAAAAATTTAAATGTAGTTCTTCTTTGAAGACTCCCAACACTTTGCACAAAATAAAGAGGCTGCCCCGCGATCAATACCACGGACCTTTTGCAAGCCACTGTGTCCAGCTGGATCTTTTTATGTATTACGTAAGGTATAAATAAATACATTCCATATAAAAGGATACTTCCCCTTCAACATTTAATACATTTAATAACACTCTTAGTCACTCAGTTTTGTGGTTACCATTTCCACTCAGCATTAAGTCATTAATGTCTGTGTGAATATGTAGACCTCAAAAACACAGGAAAGCAGTTCCTGGGATTTTTTTAACGATTCAATTATATTGCAGTTTACATTTGGTTAACAGGCTTATAAAAAATAATTGCTCCTTGTGCCATTCGTCAGCAGATTAAAATGTAACACTGTTCCGCTTCGTTTTATGTGTCCATCATATGTAAAATGGTAAATGGTGTGTATTAGTATAGCGCGAGACCCAAAGCGCTTTATAATATTCATCATATTCACCCATTCACTCACACGTTCCCACATTGATGGCCGAAGCTGGCATGCAAGGCGCTAACCTCGGCCCATTAGGGGAAATGTGGATGAAGTGTCTTGCCCAAGGACACAACGGCCATGTCGAAGATGGCGGAAGCTGGATGTGAACCAGGAATCCTCAGGTTGTGAGTCGGCTGCTCTACCATAGGAGCCACACTATAATGTTTTGTATATATAAATTATATAATTTAAATCAAAATTTAGACAATGCCTCCAAAGGGTGCACATATTCATCCCGATTCTTAATCAATTATTTTTTTTTTTAAATTAATACAAAAAAATAAATCAATGCATGATTGTGTTTAAAACTATTTCTTTAAAAAAAAAATACAAAAAAAAAATATATATATATATATATATATTTTTTTATTTTTTTTTATTTTTTTTTATTTTTTTTAAATAAATAAATACATAGATAGATAGTGTGTGTGCTAACAGATATAACAGACGAACAGATTAAGATATAAAAAAACTATATATTAATATATTTTGTATTGATGTATCTATTTCTAAAATATATATATATATATATATATATATATATATATATATATATATATATATATATATATATATATATATATACATATATATATATATATATATATATATATATATTTATATATATATATATATATATATATATATATATATATATATATATATATATATATATATATATATATATATATATATATATATATATATGCACTTACATATATACTTATACATACACATATATACACACATACATATATATATATATATATATATATATATATATATATATATATATATATATATATATATATATATATATATACTGTATATATATATACATATATATATATATATTATATACTGTATATATATATATATATATATATATATAAATTGTTTAATAAATAAACAGATGAAGATATAAACAAATAAAAACATAAATATATTTTTGTATCGATGTATTTTTTTCTACACACATAGAGTACATATGCTCATACATATATAAATACACTAATATATACAGTATATATATAAATAATTTGTTTAACAAATAAACAGATGAAGATATAAATAAATAAAAACAAATATATTTTTGTATCGATGTATTTTTTTCTAAAAAAAAACAAAACATATATAAATACACTAATATATATATATATATATATATATATATATATATATATATATATATATATATATATATATATATATATATATATATATATATATATATATATATATATATATACACACACACACACACACATGTATATACGCACATACATATGCATGCATGCATGTATGTTTGTATGTATACATACATACATACATACAGGTGTGTCCTGGTTACCAATATACATAGCGAAAGTCAGTTTGAATTGAGAATCTTGTTGAATAAAAACATTAATAAAAAAATTGGTTCTGGATCAAACAATCGGAATGGAATGGAATCGTTAGGTGCCCGGAGATTCTTACCCCCACTGCTTCCTTTATAAATAAGAAAGGAGCTACTGTCAAACGTCATATAAAGTCTCAATATATAAAGAAGCTAAATGTGTTTAAAATTGTCTTCTACAGTTTACACACACATAAACACACACATCTTTGTCCTGGTGCAGACTCCCCTGAAGGTAAATTACAAATGTTGAACGCATGTCTGCTTCCCTCCTCTCAGTTCTTAAACATGTCGGTGTTTATGTCTAAATTACAAGTCACGGAGGGAAATGTTTAGTGTCAGGTTGTTGAAGTAAGGATTTACGGTGGTGCCAGACCACACTGCCACCTTTTCAAAGACACGGGCAAATCCTTCTCAGTGACTTTAGCAAGTTTCCCTGGGTGAGGGGAAACAAAACAAAACAGAATTTGGCTATGTTAGATTTTGTTTTGCCCATTTGTGACCTGTATCTGATTTATCATGTTAGATACAACTGTACAATTCCGAGCTAGTCCTCTTTCGTAAGTCTACATAAATTCGATCTAACTGCAGCCTGAAGGCTCCAGTTACGTTCATCCAACCTATATGTCATCAAAAGGTATACATCCAACCTATACTGTATGTCAAAAACATGAAAAGGAAGAAATTCTTCTTGTCATACAAATAATTATTCAGAAAATTGATGTCAGTGAAGCGGCTCCTGTTACTTTCCCCCTACTTATAACAAAAATGCTTCACAAAATTGCCAAAATCAAAATTCTTGCCCACTTACGTCTTAACACACAAACTAATTGTCAGGTTCAAACACTGATGACATCTAGTAAACAAGACAAGAAGCAGAGAATCAAACAGAGACAGAATTCAATTTCAGTGAGGAGAAACGTGTACATCTGTACCCTTGTACCGTGTCATTACGCTCTGGCGAAAGATTGTACACCTCCTCTTTTATTTGGGCTTTCCCTGATTACATGGCAACAGCTGTTTCTAAGGGACGGGGGTGGTAAACAGCCATCGCCTTTGATTAAGTCGGTTCAAAGAAAAGGTAGGTTCAAAGAAAAGGTCGCAAAACAGTTCAAAGAAGAGGTCCCTGGAGGAGAGTCAGGTCCTGCTTCCTCTTCACTTTGTAGATCTCGGGTCAAGACAATATCTTTCTGTTGATTACAATACATGAAAGAAACAGAACACTTTCATGTTGCTTCCCATCCTACACAGTGGAGTTTTGCAAGCCTTCTGCTTGGTCGGATTAAAGTCAGCTTTTGTCTGCTCGCTGGGAACTCATTGAAACACAAAGTTTTGTGATAACTTAGATACAATTATTCTGACACAAATTTTGTTAAAAAAAAATATTGACTCTGGTTGCAGTGATATCTAGATCCCTAGATTGATTGTGTAAAATGTTCTTTATCACATTGTTTACTTTCACATGTCCATTAAAGATTTTATTAATTTATTGATGGCTCAGGTGTGATTCACTATAAAAGGGCCCCACAGCACACTGGATTCCAGTTAATTGAAATACCACAACACTGGATATTGTTCAGATACGTTGAATTTAAGAACTTGCACACAAAGCAACACTGGCGGTGACTATGACGTGCGCATTTTCCACGCATGCGTACTAGGTCGCGTTGCGCCGGCAGACGGAGGGTGGGTGGTCTTAAACGACCATTGTGTGTGTGTGGACAAGGATAAGGTTAGGTGGGATTTACCCTCGATAACCATAGCCGGCTTAGTGTAGAAGGGGCCTGAGGCTGATACCCAAATGGGGGACATGTTCATGAATGTGATTTGGAAAGCGGGGACATGTCTCCTACACATTTTGAAAAAGTGTTAAACCATTAAATAGAGACAAGTCAAACAATAGCGCCAGGC
>NC_084749.1:18489551-18519551 GCF_033978785.1 Entelurus aequoreus | reverse complement strand
ATATATATATATATATATATATATATATATATATATATATATATATTTTTTTTTTTTTTTAATTTTATTTACATAGAAAAAAAAAAAAAAACTTGAATTTCAGTGTTCCGGTGGCTAGCCATTAGATGGCATTATTGTCCTGTTTAACTTCTCCGTTCATGATGAGTATATAATTTCGGCCGCCATGTCTGTAATTTCCTCGTTCTTCTGCTTCGTCTCCTTGTTGTGTGCGCAGTTGTGCACTCTATAAAAGCCCTAGATGTTATGACGTCTTTGGGCAGGCAAGCTGTTTATATTGTGGGAAAGCGGACGTGAGAACAGGCTGTCCCCACTCAGTCTCAGGTCCGCATTGAGCTGGAGGGGGCGTGGCCTCCAGCTCCGGCTGAATACCGGGAGTTTGTCGGGAGAAAATCTCTGCCGGGAGGTTGTCGGGAGAGGCGCTGAATACCGGGATTCTCCCGCTAAAAACGGGAGGGTTGGCAAGTATGGACTACGGTGTCGGCACGGACTACAAAGGCGGACGAGCGCAATTTTTCAGGACTTATGCAGATCCCAAATACAGATCAGCAGGTACCAGAAGGTAAGAAAAGTTGCTTTTGCATAATATTGCGAAACAAAACGCCAAATAATGTCTTACCTTATACACACACCATAATAATACTCCTATGTTGAAGCACAGTACAATCCATCAAGCGGTGCGGCTTCATAGCTTACCAAAGTCGTACTAAAACATTTTGATAGATTTTTGAGCGCCATGTGTAATGTTTTATATTTTCAATGGAACATATAAAATGGTGGTGTTGTTTACTTGAGTCATATTGCAGTCTACACGTATCTCTTGTGTGTGACTGCCATCATATTGCAGTCTACTCGTATGTCTTATGCTTGACAGCGATCATTTCACCATGCACCAAATAAAATAGCTTCGAGGTCGGTAAGCAAAACCAGAATTATTCCGTACATTAGGCGCACCGGGTTATAAGGCGCACTGTCGCGTTTTGAGAGAAAAAAAAAGATTTTAAGTGCACCTCATTGTTACGGCGCACGCGCAGTCTGCTTCTCCCTCCTCTGCGGGAGCACCTAGAGGCTCCGCTGTGAGCAGACCGCGCCCACACATCATCACAGCCGGAGACAATCTGCAATCAGCGCACCTGGACCTGATGAGAGGGAGCTGAATAAAGGACCAGAGGACCCAAGGATCCTGGCGGGAACTTAGTTTCTCGATGGTGAACCGTAAGCGACAAGCTTTATGCTCTCTCTCTCTTTTTTTCCTCTCCGTGGCTTGATTTGTCCCCTGTCTTCTCCCTTGTGCCCGCAGTGTTTTCCTTTCGTTGCCCTGGATCTCGACTGCCTCCCTCGATCCTCGACCCCTGCCTGGACACGGACCTTGTCGCCTCTCCCTCTCTCTGCCCCACGGACCTCACTTGGATCACGGACCCCCTTTAGCCTAACCCCCCTGCTTCCCCATCCAACATCATGGTAACACACAACAGTTAAGTACACACATAGTTTAACACCACACACACTCTGGGATTTTGGTCACACATTCCATTCCTTAGTTTAAGTATCGTTAGTTAGTATTGTTTATTATTATTATATATATATTGACGATATGTATAATAAATCATTGAACATTACTGCCCCCTGGTGTCTGAGCCGTCACCTCCCTCTGTTAAACCATAACACTTATAGTCCCGAAAATACGGTACATGAAATGCAATATTCTTGCATGGATGTATATTGTTTCAAAAAGGGTGACAGTCTTTATAATAACACATAGTATATATTTAGCTTTCTGACACTGAAAGGGGATTAAAGACAACCCTTATAGGGTGTGTTCATTCAATTTATTTTAATTCATTAAGCCTTGATTCTTATTTTTCTTCATTTTTCCTGTCGTTCATGGTCAGACTCAGGCTCGTTTCTGAACGGTTGGATGCAAAAATCCTCCGCCATTGCCATTTCTAATACAGAAGTATACATAGTGTATAATTTTAATTTATGTTTTTTAGTACCTAGCAAGACGGGATAACTCGAAAACTACAAAAATGGCTGACGGGACAGAGAAGCGGTCTCAGTCAGTTGAAGGGGCGAAGCGTGGAAAGGTTTATTTCCATTACTAAAGACAGCCCAAAATACATTTTGAAGAGACAGTCTGAAAGGGGCTTGAAGATCAGTCTGGAAAGCAAAATGAGTGTAAAAAACTGACCAAAGCACAACCATAGAAAGTTATGTAGACCAGTGTTTTTTAACCATTTTTGGGGCGCGAACACCCTCTAGAGCAGTGGTTCTCACCCTTTTTTCAGTGATGTACCCCCTGTGAACATTTTTTTTAATTCAAGTACCCCCTAATCAGAGCTAAGCATTTTTGGTTGAAAAAAAAAAGAGATAAAGAAGTAAAATACAGCACTATGTCATCAGTTTCTGATTTATTAAATTGTATAACAGTGCAAAATATTGCTCATTTGTTGTGGTCTTTCTTGAACTATTTGGAAAAAAAGATATACAAATAACTAAAAACTTGTTGAAAAATAAACAAGTGATTCAATTATAAATAAAAATTTCTACACATAGAAGTAATCATCAACTTAAAGTGCCCTCTTTGGGGATTGTAATAGAGATCCATCTGGATTCATGAACTTCATTCTAAACATTTCTTCACAAAAAAAGAAATCTTTAACATCAATATTTATGGCACATGTCCACAAGAAATCTAGCTGTCAACACTGAATATTGCATTGTTGCATTTCTTTTCACAGTTCTTTTTGACAGACATTTAAAAAAAATCTCACGTACCCCTTGGCATACCTTCAAGTACCCCCAGGGGTACGCGTACCCCCATTTGAGAACCACTGCTCTAGAGGGCCGCCAAAAATATCTGTTTCTCAGCTGTGGTCCATAAGGCCGTAATACACTTTCCCCCCACTTGTGGCAGTAATGACAATATTAAACAAACCGAAGAAGTCTGGAGCTAAAGTCATAGTGTAGTTTCCTAAGTGCAACAATTAGGACTAAAATAGTGAAGTTGTAATTTCATTTGCACTTTTTTGACAGTTTATTTAGGAAACCTATATATTATATATTATTAATTGAGTTAAGACATTTTTATTTTAGTACTGCGTAATTGTATATACATTTATTTTTGTATTTGATTTGTGTTTATTCTTGTAATCAGCCTGACCTAAGCCTTTGTGATGAACACATGGTTTTAAATTTATCCTGGTAAACCGTAAATATAAATTAGTTAGTTATAATGATTGAACATGATTAAAATCAAGATTAAAATGACTAATTTGGTGGTAGTATTTGAGAGGTATCAGGGCCCCTCTACAGTGGAAAAGTAGGGCTCTGAGGTCCATCCATCCATTTTCTACAGCTTGTCCCTTTTGGGGTCGTGGGGGGTGCTGGAGCCTATCAAAAAGGTTAAAAACCTCAGATGTAGACCACAGGAAAGTGTGTTAAATGTAGATTAGAATCATAATATGACCCCAACACAAAGAAAAAGCAGTCATCAGAAGGGGTTGTCAAGTTTTGGCTATAATACAACAACATTATATGAAATATTTAGTCATATGTAAAAAATAAAAAATTGCTCTGCTCCTTATTTTACCCGATGACAGGAAGTGAATGAAGACAGTAGTCCAAGTGCAGCTGAGATAAGCATGAAAGGAAAGAAGCAGCAGCAAGCCAGAGTGGAATGTTCTCCGAGAGTCTTATCATCGATAGATGCATCATCACTTCTTTGGAACAGACCTGTCCACAGCTGTTAATCCACATTTCTGAGCATGCACATCACGTTCAGCTATCTTCTCCTTCATAGCAGGGGGGGTGCAATTTAGGAAGAGAAGAAAAGTAGCATTTAGAAGAAGTGGCATCCCACAGCACTCTTAAATCAAACCCTTTCACTATTACGGATATAAAGTTTGGCATTTGTATAAATGACAGCAATTTAGAAATGATTACTAGTGTACTTATTTTAGGGATTCTATTTACTCCTAAAGGAGCTGTTTGCAAATTGCTTCAAGTTACATTTTTCAAACCAAAAAATATAACAAGAACACCACCATCTGTTAAACCTCCTTTAGTGGTTTAAAAGAATAGTGCTGAGTGATATGGAAAATAACACACATACATAAATATACACACATACATACACATTCACACACACGCACAATGGCACAATCGCATTATATTGGACCGCATCATATCTAGGGTTGCAAAATTCCGGGAATATTCAAAGTTGGAAACTTTCCATGGAAATTAACGGGAATTAACAGGAATTAAGGAGAAATTAATGGGAATAAACATTGAATGCAACATGCTAGATCTTGCAGCACAATTATTAGCTAAAACAACCTGATTTAATGCAAATCCAGTTGAATTTCAACCCTCCACTGTGCATTCCTCCATCACATGTGCAGTGCAGTCTTCCATCACATGCACAGATAATTCCCAGCATGCTACACTTCACAGGCCACACTAGTATTTGAGCCCAAGGACTTCATCTAGTCAGGTAAGTTTTGATGATATTACTGGGGTAAACATTTATTTAATTTCATTTGAATGGGAGACGTTAAGAGCTCTGTCACAGAATTAATAAAGCCCACAAGTTTAGGTACTACTTTAAATTATTGTGTGAATGCTCCAAAGCATTCACACACATGGTTTTCTACACTAAAATGCATCTATTTATTAGAGTTCTTCAACTTCTTCTTCTTCTTCTCCAGATTTTGGCGCGCTCTACCTTCCACATTTTTCACCCGATTCAAACCGTTCCAACTTCAAACTGTTCAGCCTATTCGGGAATCGCGGGCTTTCCCTTGAAAAATTCCAAAAATTCCCAGATTTCCCAGAACTCCAGGTTTTCCGGGACATTTTTCCCATTCAAAATGAATTGGCCATTTTTCAAACTTCAATCATTTTCACATTTTTCAAACCATTCCACCTTCAACATATTCCACCATCCTGGAAATTTAAACTACCTTTTTTCCAAGATCAAAAAAATTCCAGGATTTTTCCAGAATTCCTGGTTTTCCTGGCGATTACTCCTTCCACATTTTTCAACGCATTTCAACCGTTCTACGAAACATTCCTGTTTTTTGAACGACATTCCAGGAATTATGTAATACCATTTCTCAATTCAACACGTTACTACTTCAACATTTCTCAACCGATTTGAAAAATTCCAACACCAACCATTTCAACTCATCCAGACTATTAAATTATTTTTTTTTACCATTTTCAAAAAAATTCCCGCTTTTCCCGAAATCTCCCAATTTTGAGAAATTTCCATTGAAATCAATGAGACATTCTTGAAAGTTCCACAATTCCCACATTTTTCTTCTGATTCAAACCGCCCCCTCTCTAGGGGAGACCGAAAGCAATGGATGTCGAGTGGGTCTGACATAATATTGTGAAAGTCCAGTCCACAGTGGATCCAACATATCAGCCAATGTCCAGTCCATAGTAGGGCCAGCAGGAAACCGTCCCGAGCGGAGACGGGTCAGCACCGCAGAGATGTCCCCAACCGATGCACAGGCTAGCGGTCCACCCCGGGTCCCGACTCTGGACAGCCAGCACTTCATCCATGGCCACCGGACCTATGTTCTTACCTTCACGCCTTGTCCGGAATAGTCCAATTGCTTCCCGGGAGAACAAACCTCGCAGTAAGCTGCGACCCCCACGTTATGACAGTTACTATTATTATTTCTATTTACTTGCTTTTTCTTCTTTTATTTTGAAATTTTTTTTTTCTATATTTTATTCAGTTGCTTCAGTAATTACATTTTAAAAGAGCCATGTTTTTTAAATATATTGTGGTTCAATAAAGGAAAAAAAAAACAAAACAAATTAATAACAAGAGGAAAGAACATCCCTGTTTAATGTATATAGTTAGATTTTTAGGTTTCCGGCCCTAGCAATGACTGAAAAGGTGCAAGGAAAAACCCAGAGAGGTATTGTTGATTTAAGTCAGTTTTAAGCTTGTGGTTAAGCCCCAGCTAACTAAGGTTAGTAGCATTGACTGTTATGTTTTAGCAACATTAGTTTGGACAGTATTGGAGATGACGTGATCAAATCAGTGTGTGTGTGTGTGGTGGAGGGGGGTGGGCACATCTGTCAACATTTTCCATCTGCCAGTGCTGCGACTCTCTGGCTGCCTTCAATTAACCTCCCCCTTACCGACCTCAACTGGCTTAACTGGAAAAGCAATCAGGCGCAGGGAAAATATTATTTCTGAAAACCCGAAGTATGATAATTTGATGCGGTGAAATTACTGCACACAGAAATAGACACTTTTAAGTGTTAAAAATAATGTGATTGTTGTCTGAGGTGGGAAAGGTGAAGTCCTCTGGGGGGGGGGGGGGGGGGGGTTGATGGTTTCTGTGGAGCATCACTGCAGCTGGAGAAGGTAGAAAGTATGTTTTTTTTTTTTTTACTTTAGATGTCAGCAAATTCTGTTTCTGTAATATCGAGCGACTATTGTTGACGCTTTAGAAAACGCTAACATCAAGTTAATTTCCATTTCCAGACATATTTATACTACATGTATTTTCTGCTCATATTTTGTCTCTCCCATATTAATGACTTGCACATGTGTCATGGCCAACTACGCAAATTAGACAACAGCGTTACCCCACCCACTGCCACAAATAGATTGCAGTTATGTGGGAAACACAGCTGTTTAATGTCTTTTTTTAAAAAAAATAAATAAAATACACAGGCCAGGGTGTAAGTTCAGCTTTTGGTCAGAGCTGGGATAGACTCCAGCTCCCATGGAAGAATGGATTGACATGTGGTCATGGCAACATGTGTTTTCCATCCATCCATGCAAACGTTTTTTTTTTTTTCCACCGAGGGCCTCCTACTGAAAAATAATTAGGGGATGCAGGGGCTACATTGATTTTTTTTTTAAATGCTAAAAAAACATGTGTTTATGTATTAAGTCAACACTTTGTGTCTGTCAGCATTTCAGCTGTTTCTGTTTACTTTTTATACTTTTCTGGCCTACTTTTCAAATGTTTTTAAACTTTTTTTTGTTACATTATATTTATACAATGTGTTGGGGGCCAATAAAAAAATTAACCAGGGCTGCGGACACTAAATTTTTTTAATGTGATTTTATCTCAATCTATTGAGGGAAGGTGCTCTGTCCAATGGCATCTCTATAATTATCAAATTATTTTAGGTTGTACAATGTTATTGAAATGAGTAATAGAAATGATTACTAATAAAAAGACGTTCTCTTCTAGGTTATTGTTGCTTCCATTAAAAACTTTATTGTTACCATCAATCAATAGTTACCGTCTCTATTACTGTTTACACCATGTCCTTGCTGCCTATTTGTCACATCCTCCTGTTGACCTCCACTTTTCAGGCCCCTTAGTCTATAATACTGAAAATTGCATCAATAAAATATAAACTTGTTCTTTCACATAATCCTTTACCTTCTTTCAGTAAAATTAATGTAATGAGAAGATTTTAATATTTTAGGTTTATAACATTTAGCACAAAGGTTAAAATAGAACAAAAGTGCCTCGTATAGTTCTCTAACATTGCATGTAACTACTATGGCAATATATTGTTTTAGATAAAAAGTCAGTATTCACGACTCTTTGTGACGCATTTTTTTTCTAACAGCATAAGACTGTGCAAGGGTACCTAATGCTGTGGCCTGCCAGTGATCATAATTTGCGAAGCAGTGCGACATCTAGCGTTGAGATTTAGTACGGCAAGACACATATTATCGTGCTTTCTGCTCTTTTGTGGCTGGTGTTTAATATGTTGAACATCCACAGTGTTGTCATCATATATTTATCAGCAATAAAAAGTGCTACGAAGAAATTAATATCACGGATATGAACAAAAAAACGCACGTTTTCCTTGTGTCAAGAGGAGGACACAAATAAGGGAACACATGACGGAAATAACTTTCTAGCAATTTTTCCTTCCGGTCCTATTTTGAGTGGCGGACGGCAAGACTTGTTTAGCTAGTTTGGCGGTGCTTTGTTCGTCCTACGACAATGGCTGTTCCAGGTAGATATTATGATTTAAATCATTATGTTTGTGTACAAGTTTACTTTTTATGAGTAAATATACTCCAAAATTGTGTTCGCTATTGTTGAAGTTGCTTTTACTAGCTTAAACAGTGTAAGTAGTGGCGCTCTTTTTTTTTTTTTATGTAATTTTGACGTATCTAAAATGATTCCCTGCTGTGATGCCTTGTTTAGTTGGCACACTTTAAACTCTTATTTTTCAATTATTATCCAGGCCCGAATAAGGACAACATCAGAGCTGGGTGCAAAAAATGTGGATATCGTAAGTAGACCACCGTCTACAATACATTGGGTTTAACTGTCATATCTTCCTGGTTTGTTTCCTTTAAAACATGTTTCATGCCAATTATTAGGGGTTGAGTTGAGTTTGAGTTTATTTGGAAGATGCATGCATACAACCAGAGGTGTGTAGATTAGCCAGAAATTGTACTCAAATAAGAGTACTGTTACTTTAGAGATTTATTACTCAAGTAAAAGTAAGGAGTAGTCACCCAAATATTTAGTTGAGTAAAAGTAAAAAGTATGTTCTGAAAGAACTACTCAAGTACTGAGTAACTGATGAGTGACCTGTTCGTTTAATGATGACGGCAACAAATAATGCACAAAAACATAAAAATAGCAATGAGCAAATTCAGAGCCAGGAATATCTCTTAAAGGCCTACTGAAATGAGATGTTCTTATTTAAATGGGGATAGCAGGTCCATTCTATGTGTCATACTTGATCATTTCGCGATATTGCCATATTTTTGCTGAAAGGATTTAGTAGAGAACTTTGACGATAAAGTTTGCAACTTTTGGTCGCTGATAAAAAAGCCTTGCCTGTACCGGAAGTAGCGTGACGTCACAGGTTGTGGAGCTCCTCACATCTGCACATTGTTTACAATCATGGCCACCAGCAGCGAGAGCGATTCGGACCAAGAAAGCGACGATTACCCCATTAATTTGAGCAAGGATGAAAGATTCGTGGATGAGGAAAGTGAGAGTGAAGGATTAGAGGGCAGTGGAAGCGATTCAGATAGGGAAGATGCTGTGAGAGGTGGGTGGGACCTGGTATTCAGCTGGGAATGACTAAAACAGTAAATAAACGCAAGACATATATATATATATACTCTATTAGCCACAACACAACCAGGCTTATATTTAATATGCCACATAACAAACACCTCCTCCCTCCCGTCCATATAACCCGCCAATACAAATCAAACACCCGCACAACACACTCAATCCCACAGCCCAAAGTACCGTTCACTTCCGCAAAGTTCATACAGCACATATATTTCCCCAAAGTCACGTACGTGACATGCACATAGCGGCACGCACGTACGGCAAGCGATCAAATGTTTGGAAGCCGCAGCTGTGTACTCACGGTAGCGCATATCCAACTCAAAGTCCTCCTGGTAAGAGTCTCTGTTGTCCCAGTTTTCTACGTGTTTGTGTTGCTGCAGCCGGCCGCTAATACACCGCTTTCCACCTACAGCTTTCTTCTTTGCTGTCTTGATTGTTCATTAAACAAATTGCAAAAGATTCACCAACACAGATGTCCAGAATACTGTGGAATTTTGCGATGAAAACAGACGACTTAATAGCTGGCCACAATGGTGTCCCAAAATGTCCGCTACAATCTGTGACGTCACGCACAAACGTCATCATACCGAGACGTTTTCAGCAGGATATTTCGCGGGAAATTTAAAATTGCACTTTACCAATCTAACCCGGCCGTATTGGCATGTGTTGCAATGTTAAGATTTCATCATTGATATATAAACTATCAGACTGTGTGGTCGGTAGTAGGTTTCAGTAGGCCTTTAAGCAACTAAAACAATAATATATATCAAATACTAATACATTAACATAAAAAAAATTAAGGCAAATTGAGCCACAATAACTTCACAGCACCATAGGCTCAGTAGGCAGAGATTACAAAGGAAAATAACAAGTTAGCCTTTACGCAAACCATAAACTGATAGGTGTGGGGCTGCACCTGGGAACACACTCTGCACTTCTGATTGGTGTTTCCATGCATGCGTGAGTGTGTGTGCGACTGTGAGTGTGTGTGTCTCTGTATGTCTATGAGGCTGCAGTGCGTTAATAAATGTCCCCACACGATGTACATTTATTTATTTATTATTTATTAGCCTTTATTTAACCAGGTAAAATCCCATTGAGATCAAAGATCTCTTTTCCAAGGGAGACCTGGCCAAGAGGGCAGCAGCAAGGTTACATTAAAAACAGTAAACAAATACATAAAACATCACATTTACGACATTAAAACTTGCTCACATAACACATGTGCATACAGACAAGGTAGACTGCAGTCCTTTCACAGAAGCTTTAAACTCATTCAACGTAACAAGGGTTTGAAGTTTAATATTCGATTGTAGGTTATTCCAAGCCTTCGCTGCTGAAAACCTAAATGCTTTCTTGCCCAGTTCAGTTCTTACTTTGGGTACGGCAAATTGCAGAACATTCATTGAACGAAGATTGTGACTTCCTTGTTTCTTTGTTAAAAGACAAGACAGATAAGATGGAGTGATACCCAGAATGGTTTTGTAGATGAAAACATACCAATGATTGAGGCGTCGAGCACTTAAAGATGTCCAGTTAACCATTGAGTATAATACGCAATGGTGAGTAAGGGGAGCGCAGTTGGTGATAAATCTCAGTGCACCGTGGTACACACTATCCAGCTTGTGGAGACAACCAGCAGTAGCATTCATGTACAACACATCTCCATAGTCAATAACAGGTAAGAAGGTTGTTTCCACCAATTTCTGTTTCACAGTAAAAGAAAAACAAGACTTGTTTCTATAATAAAATCCCAGTAAAAGTTTCAATTTTTTTTCAATTTGACAGTGATTCATAGCAGGGAAGCTAACATCAGCCTACGGTGACAACCAAAATATCTACTAACGTTACTTACCGCGATGTGCTTCCTCAAATTTGACGTTGAGTTCATGTAAGCTTAAGCTTGTTGTTGTTTTGCCGCTGAAACAAAACAGCGGTCATGTGACCGCCTGGCTCTGTTTGATTGGTGAAACGGAGTCAAACATCACCAGTGACTGCATTTGAATGGTGAAACGGAGTCAAACGTCACCAGTGACTGTATTTGATTGGTGAAACGCAGGGATCCTACTTTGAAGGTCTGTCTGAAAAACCAAAACAAACAAAGCGTGCATTAACAGATCAATAAAAATCAGTAGCGAGCTGAATGTAGATAAATGGAGCGGAGTAAAAGTAGCGTTTCTTCTCTATAAATATACTCAAGTAAAAGTATGTTGCATTAAAACTACTCTTAGAAGTACAATTCATCCCAAAAGTTACTCAAGTAGATGTAACGTAGTAAATGCAGCTCGTTACTACCCACCTCTGCATACAACATGATACATCACAATGTCCAGTTTCTCTATTCAACATGTTCGAAAAGGAGTAGGAAGAAGCAGAGTAGGGCTGGGCGATATGGCCTTTTATTAATATCTCGATGTTTTTAGGCCATGTCACGATACACGATATATATCTCAATATTTTGCCTTAGCCTTGAATGAACACTTGATGCATATAATCACCAGTATGATGATTCTATGTGTCTACATTAAAACGTTCTTCTTCATACTGCATTAATATATGCTCATTTTAAACTTTAATGCAGAGAGGGAAATCACAAACAAGTCAATTTACCAAAACTGTATTTATTAAACAGTTATTAAGCAGTGGCACAAACATTCATGTCATTTCCAAAACAGAAAGTGCAAGATTATCAGAGACATTTTAAAACAAGCTATAATTGCACTTTTGTGAATGATGTCACCAAGATGACATATCAAAACAACACTAAATTAAAGTGTACTTTTTGTACAGAACACCACTACAATAGAGTTAGATTTGATCAGTGCTAAAACAGGACCGGATTTGGTACTCATACGTCCATACAATGCATCCATTTGTTTTCTGTACCACTTGTCTTCATTAGTATCATATATATATATATTAATTAATGTCCATACCTCCATGTTTTTAGCGGGCCACTTGACATTTGAGTGCAGAAACTTTGTGAGAGTTGACCCCCAGAAAGACATAGTTCTGGATGTAAGTAGCACCAGCACTGAGGAGAGTGAAGAGGAAGCCCCTCCTGTTCAACGCAATGAGAAGCTGGGCAGAAGCGGGCCGCGCCGTGGAGGTAAGACAACATCACCGTGATCCCACTTTAAAAGTACCCCTTGATAAGTCGTAAGTGATCTGATAAACATGAATCTTGCCACAGTTGGATTTGGTGCTACCTGTTTGCCCTTGCTCATAAATACATTATAATGGGACTTACTGTAAATGTAGCTTGTCCTTTCAACTCAGCACATTAGGTGGCGGTTTGCATTGTAACTCTGCCTCTTAACAGACCACACACCCCCCCTACACCCCAACCAATCCCTATACAATATCCTACCCTAATACCCTACTGTGCAATATTACCCTTCGAGTGCAATACGTCCGACACTGATTGTTATTTATTACTCCAGTACTCTTGTCTTGTTCTGTATATTGTACAGTATTTTGTATTTCTAGTGTTTTGTATATTGTATAGGATTGCTTATTATTTTTATTGGATAGTAGTCTGTTTATTTCAATTGTTAGTTTTTTCTTTATTACCTTTTGTGTAATTTATTTTTACCCCATATTTGTTCCCACTACCACACCTTAAGTTGGAGTCCTTAATCTCGTTATATGCAAATATAATGACATTAAAGTCCATTCTATTCTTCTATTCTATTCTAACCACAAATAGATTACAGTCCTGTGAGAAACACTGATGTTGTCTGCAATGTGTTGTTGCTTATACTGCTGATTGTTATTTGGTCTACTATTAGTGTTTTTTTTTGTTGCCTGTATTTCTGTCTGACTTTCCCTGTGTTAGACTCTCCAGGCGACGATCGTAGAAAAGAGAGGCACAAGCAGAAGAAGAGCAAAGACCGAAAAACAAGAAAGAGGTAGATTAAGTTTTTATGTGTCAACAACTACAGTTCTTCTACAATGAATCCGGAAAAGTATTCACAGTGCTCCACTTTTTCCACATTTTGTAATGTTGCAGTTTGCAAATTTTGTATTTTTTTTTTATTTTGCCAATTTATTCAAACTAAAAAAGTATTCACAGCCTTTGCGCAATACTTTGTTGATGCACCTTTGGCAACAATTACAGCCCCAAGTCTTTTTGAATACAATGCTCCAAGCTTGGCACACCTACCTTTGGGCAGTTTCACCCATTCCTCTTTGCAGCACGTCTCAAGCTCCATCAGGTTGGATGGGAAGTGTTTATTTATCCAGGATGTCTCTGTACTTTGTTGCATTCGTCTTTCCATTTATGCTTACTAGTCTCCCACTTCCTGCTGCTGAAAACCATCCCCACAACATGATGCTGCCTCGGTAGGGATGGTACTGGCCTGGTGATGAGTGATGCCTGGTTTCCTCCAAACATGATGCCTTTCTCATGGTCTGAGAGTTTTTCCTGGTTAATTTTGGCAAACTTTTTACTAAGAAATGGCTTCCGTCTGGCCACTATACCATACAGGCCAGATTGGTAGATTGCTGTGGAGATGGTTGTACTTCTGGAAGGTTCTCCTCTCTCCACAGAAGAATGCTGTAGCTCTGATAGAGGGTTCTCGGTCACCTCCCTAAATAAACTAAGATGAATGCAGCAAAGTACAGAGACATCCTGGATGAAAACCAACGCTTCCCATCAAATCTGATAGAACTTAAGAGGTGCATCAAAGAGAATAAGCAAAACTGCACAAAGATAGGTGTGCTAAGCTTGTGGCATCGTATTCAAAAAGACTTGAGGCTGTAATTGCTGCCAAAGCTGCATCAACAAAGTATTGATCAAAGGCTGTGAATACGTATGTACATGTGATTTTGTTAAGTTTGAATACATTGGCAAAATTAAAAAAAAAACATTTTCACATTGTCATTATGGGGTATTGTCTGTAGAATTTTGAGGACACCAATGAATTTGTTCCATTTTGGAATAAAACTGTAACATAACAAAATGCGGAAAAAGGAATTGCTGTGAATACTTTCCGGATGCACTGTACACGTATGAGCTTTGTAATTGTATTTTTACTTGAAAAAGTGGCGGGGAGGTTCGGTTTTGGTTTGTTGCCTTGCCTGCCTCATTGGAAAAAACACTTTAAATTGTTTCTACAAAACTTTGTAGAGGAGTACTGTATCTGCTAAGGTAGACCCCAATATATTGCAATTAGAGATGTCCGATAATGGCTTTTTTGGCGATATCCGATATTACGATATTGTCCAACTCTTAATTACTGATTCCGATATCAACCGATACCAATATATACAGTCGTGGAATTAAAACATTATTATGCCTAATTTTGTTGTGAAGCCCCGCTGGATGCATTAAACAATGTAACAAGGTTTTCCAAAATAAATCAACTCAAGTTATGGAAAAAAATGCCAACATGGCACTGCCATATTTATTATGGAAGTCACAAAGTGTATTATTATTATTATTGGGTAGGGAGTAGCGGGTGGGGGGGTGTATATTGTAGCGTCCCGGAAGAGTTAGTGCTGCAAAGGGTTCTGGGTATTTGTTCTGTTGTGTTTATGTTGTGTTACGGTGCGGATGTTCTCCTGAAATGTGTTTGTCATTCTTGTTTGGTGTGGGTTCACAGTGTGGCGCATATTTGTAACAGTGTTAAAGTTGTTTATACGGCGTGTGTGTGAAAAGCCGTAGATATTATGTGATTGGGCCGGCACGCAAAGGCAGTGCCTTTAAGGTTTATTGGCGCTCTGTACTTCTCCCTATGTCTGTGTACACAGCGGCGTTTTAAAAAAAGTCATACATTTTACTTTTTGAAACCGATATCGATAATTTCCGATATCACATTTTAAAGCATTTATCGGCCGATAATATCAGCAGCCCAATATTATCGGACATCTGTAATTGTAATTATATATTTAGTTTATCAAAACATGGTGGACATAACTTATTCTCCATTGGTGGTTGTCAACCACTTTTACTGATCATTGTTGCCATCTTTGGAACTGTATTACAGTATTATTGCACTATTTTACAACTTAAATGAACTACACTTTTCAAATATAAATATTTAGGGCTCGTTTGCTTC
This sequence comes from Entelurus aequoreus, assembly GCF_033978785.1. NCBI lineage: Eukaryota > Metazoa > Chordata > Actinopteri > Syngnathiformes > Syngnathidae > Entelurus > Entelurus aequoreus. Next base: position 18,504,370 of record NC_084749.1, on the reverse strand, counting down.
TCAGGTCTTCTTCAGGTTCAAGTGACGATGACGACGAGGCCACTAAAAAGAAAAAGAAGCGCAGCAGGTCCCTTTCCACATCGGATGACGAGGAGCGAAGAAAGAGAAAGAAACTGAAGAGCCACAAGAAGAAAAGTAAGAAGAGTAAACGCGAGCATGGGAAGCATCACAAGAAGAGGCAGAAGAAGAAGAAAGAGGAAAGCTCCTCTTCTTCCTCCTCCGTCTCCAGTGAATCAGACAGTGACTGAGCCGTGTCATGGTCCAGTTTATTTTTTCATTCCAAAGTCTCACAACTCAAAGGGTCATGGGAACAACATGTATTAAGTTGCTAGGTGGTGGGCTCGAAGCATTAGAGAAGTATTCTTAAGAAATAGCTTTCTAATATTTTACTCACTTGTGGAAATTATGAAGGCCATCGAGGAAAAGTGTGTAAAAAAGCATAAAACTGTACTGAAAAGGTCATTCTTGTGCTTCTCTGGACAATCGCGAGCCATGCCATGCGTAATATTCTTCAACTGTTACTTTTTGAAGAGTTCTACGCAATTACCACATAGGTTATTTGATGGCGGGAAATAACAAATTATATCACAAGTAACTTTTTGTTGTACCTGTTCTCAATAGGCAATAAAAAAATGTTTTTTATCTGTTGGCCACTTTTACTAATCTTTTTTGTATCAACTCAATTAAGATGACAATGACACAAACTTTGTAGATGTTACAACAGCACCATCTTTTGGAAATTTGTAAATAATATTACATTTGTTAGCAGTGGCGGGCCGTGCGTTTCCCACTTAGGCCTTCAGTGATGTCCGACTTTAAAGATTGCCTATCAAATTACCATCATTGATGTCACCACATGACCATTGCTGGAGTAATACTATACAGGAACACATTTACGCCCTACTGGGCATTCATTTGAACAGTGTACAAAACGGGTTATTTTCTGGCGCATTTAAAAATCAATTAAAACATATCTTATGTGGTACTGTTAAAATTAAAAACATTTAAAAATCATTAAAAGTGAAAAAATAAAATATTTGAACTCACAATTAGTAGGACCTATTCGACGTTGTATAAGCCAGTGGTACCCCTCGTCGGCGGCTTATTCGAGTGGAAATGGCGAGCATTTAATCGCCAGAACAGCTGAATCAGCTTCCGGGGTTGGCCGACATCGTCTCACAAGATGTAGTTTCTCTTTAAATATCCTTCTTGAAAATGGCCTTGCAAAAAGTATTTGGCCACCCATCCAAATGATCAAAATCAGGTGTCCTAATCACCTGGCCCAGCCACAGGTGTATAAAGTCAAGCACTTAGACATGGAGACTGTTTCTACAAACATTTGTGAAAGAATGGGCCGCACTCAGGAGCTCAGTGATTTCCAGCGTGGAACTGTCATAGGATGCCACCTGTGCAACAAATCCAGTCGTGAAATTTCCTTGCTCCTAAATATTCCAAAGTCAACTGTCGGCTTTATTATAAGAAAATGGAAGAGTTTGGGAACAACAGCAACTCAGCCACCAAGTGGTAGGCCATGTAAACTGACAGAGAGGGGTCAGCGGATGCTGAAGTGCATAATGCAAAGACTTTCTGCACAGTCAGTTGCTACAGAGCTCCAAACTTTATGTGACCTTCCAATTAATTAGCCCACGTACAGTACGCAGATAGCTTCATGGAATGGGTTTCCATGGCCGAGCAGCTGCATCTAAGCCATACATCAAGTCCAATGCAAAGCGTCGGATGCAGTGGTGTAAAGCACGTCACCACTGGACTCTAGAGCAGTGGAGACGCGTTCACTGGGGTGATGAATCACGCTTTTCCATCTGGCAATCTGATGGACGAGTCTGGGTTTGGAGGTTGCCAGGAGAACGCTACATTTCGGACGGCATTGTGTCGAGTGTGAAATTTGGTGGAGGAGGAATTATGGTGTTGGTTTGTTTTTCAGGAGTTGGGCTTGGCCCCTTAGTTCCAGTGAAAGGAACTTTGAATGCTCCAGGATACCAAAACATTTTGGACAATTCCATGCTCCCAACCTTGTGTGAACAGTTTGTAGCGGGGGCCCTTCCTCTTCCAACATGACTGTGCACCAGTGCACAAAGCAAGGTCCATAAAGACATGGATGACAGAGTCTGGTGTGGATGAACTTGACTGGCCTGAATCCGATAGAACACCTTTGGGATGAATTAGAACGGAGACTGAGAGCCAGGCCTTCTCGACCAACATCAGTGTGTGACCTCACAAATGCGCTTTTGGAAGAATGGTGGAAAATTCGTATGAACGCACTCCGCAGCCTTGTGGACAGCCTTCCCAGAAGAGTTGAAGCTGTAATAGCTGCAAAAGGTGGACCTATGGGTTAGGAATGGAATGGCACTTCAAGTTCATATGTGAGTCAAGGCAGGTGGCCAAATACTTTTGGCAATATAGTGTATATATATATCTGCCACCTAATCAACGTTTTGTTCTCCTTTTCTGCTATCCCTATCTGGCTATGGCGCAACACTTCCCGCTTCCTGCTAAAGTGCAACTTGTTATTGGATACTCCCTTTGGAATGACAAGTGAGTATCCAATCACAGTCTCCTTAACATCGGGCTACCTAGATAGGCTACTGTCAACAACTTGTGATCTGATTGGCTATCACAACTGTCTCTCAACTCTATGTATTCTCAAATTCATCCGTTAACATACCATGAATTGATTGACGTGGACCCCAACTTAAACAAGTTGAAAAACTTATTCGGGTGTTACCATTTAGTGGTCACTTGTACGGAATATGTACTGTACTGTGCAATCTACTAATAAAAGTCTCAATCAATCAATAACGGTCCCGATGAGTATCCAATCACAGGACGCGTAAACGTCACGGTCAACGTGAGGCCATCTAGAAGGCCTTACTGACAACAACTCGTGATCTGATTGGCTATTGCAACTGTCTATCAACTGTATGTCCCTGATCGCTTACAATGCACGGACGCCCGCATTGTTGATTCTGAAGGCCTCTGGCAGATTTGGTACACCATGGCAACATAAGCGAGCTGAATTCTGATTGGGTACAAACTACAAATAAAAACAACACCAATGGAAGGGGCATAATATGACATGAAGATAATATGAATAATTTTAGATATTTAGGGAAAGTAAATTTAAAAAAAAATTGTATCTTTAATTATGATCATTTATTTCTGGTTATGTTAGGCCAGCAGAGACGGCGCACCACTGTTTGTTAGAAAATGGGTCATTAAACCCAGCACCTGTATGTATTAAAAAAAAAAAAAACACCTGTGGTTATTAGTAATAAAAAATAAAATAAAAAGTCACAGTAGAACGAGAGGGACAAGCGGTAGAAAATGGATGGATGGTATATTTGCCTTTGATGGAATTTAATCTTTTGGGCCAAATTTGTCACTGGTGTATAATGAAATGTATATTTGTATCAAGCTGTGACTAAGTTGTTTTTCCTTTAATAATCACAAATGCAATTAAAAAAATAAATCCATTGGAACAGTTGAACGACCTTTCCTGCAGATGGCAGCAAAATACAGTTAATAAAGTCCACACCCTGTCACAGAAATAGATTGCACTGTGTAGAAATGATTATACAGTCTTCTTATATACCAATCATAATGCAAATGAGATATCTCAATATTGACACAGTCATTACGCTATGTTCTTATTTAAAAGTGCACTTTTGTCACAAGACAAGGACGGATAAGAAAAAGTAATACTGTAGTGGCACTGTTAAAATAAAATATACTTGATTGCCCCCACCTAGTGGCCATAATGGGTACACCTTGATAATAAATCTTATAATTTGCTTGCCTCCTCTCCAGTTTTTAGAACAAATAAAATATAGGAAAACAAATGCATGTAATATACTGTACTTCGAAACACTAACATCAATCTATGTTGGTGCAGTAAATGTGAGAGGGAGGTGATGAACACGTGTGTGTCGCACCCTAACTGGGAGCTCAGGCCAATATGTGCACAGTGTAGGGAGCAACACATACAAGCCACGCCATAAATTTTTTTTGGTTTACGACTGTGTGAATACATTCACACTCGCCGCCTATGAATCACTTTAAAGAGTTGTTGAATCCATCCTTTCACGCAGATATCTCTTGGCAAGGAGATCCCACGAAGCCCGCATCTTGCCAGCATCATTAAACATCAAAACGTGCGAAGAAGAACTAGCAAAGTGTTTGGTGCAAGGCCAGAGGTTGGATCTCATTGAGTTGTTCAAATTAGATTTCAGGAACGAATGTAGAGTAGGACAACCTTATCACTTTTGTATCCGCTTTTCAGAAGGAGAAACCACTACCGATAAGAGCGCATGATGAGCTATTTAAAGGCCTACTGAAATGAATTTTTTTTATTTAAACGGGGATAGCAGATCTATTCTATGTGTCATACTTGATCATTTCGCGATATTGCCATATTTTTGCTGAAAGGATTTAGTATAGAACAATGACGATAAAGATTGCAACTTTTGGTATCTGATAAAAAAAAGGCTTGCCCCTACCGGAAGTAGCGTGACGTAGTCAGTTGAACATATACGCAAAGTTCCTTATTGTTTACAATGATGGCCGCATGAAGTGAGAGAGATTCGGACCGAGAAAGCGACAATTTCCCCATTAATTTGAGCGAGGATGAAAGATTTGTGGATGAGTAAAGTGCAAGTGAAGGACTAGTGGGGAGTTGAAGCTATTCAGATAGGGAAGATGCTGTGAGAGCCGGGGGTGACCTGATATTCAGCTGGGAATGACTACAACAGTAAATAAACACAAGACATATATATACTCTATTAGCCACAACACAACCAGGCTCATATTTAATATGCCACAAATTAATCCTGCATAAAAACACCTGCGTGTTTGTTACGCTAGCTCCTAGCTCCTCTGCTAGCTCCTAGCTCCATAGAACACGCCAATACAATTCAAACACCTGATCAACACACACAATCACTCAGCCCAAAAGACCGTTCACCTAACCCAAGGTTCATAAAGCTTATATATTTTTAAAAAGTTACGTACGTGACGCGCACATACGGTCAAGCTATCAAATGTTTAGCAGCCAAGGCTGCATACTCACGGTACCTGATATTCAGCTGGGAATGACTACAACAGTAAATAAACACAAGACATATATATACTCTATTAGCCACAACACAACCAGGCTTATATTTAATATGCCACAAATTAATCCTGCATAAAAACACCTGCGTGTTTGTTACGCTAGCTCCTAGCTCCTCTGCTAGCTCCTAGCTCCATAGAACACGCCAATATAATTCAAACACCTGGTCAACACACACAATCACTCAGCCCAAAAGACCGTTCACCTAACCCAAGGTTCATAAAGCTTATATATTTTTAAAAAATTACGTACATACGCAAAAAAAAGTTGCGCACATACGGTCAAGCGATCAAATGTTTAGAAGCCAAAGCTGCATACTCACAGTAGCACGTCTGCGTCTTTGTCATCCAAATCAAAGTAATCCTGGTAAGAGTCTGTGTTGTCCCAGTTCTCTACAGGCGTCTGTGTATCGAAGTCAAAAGTCCTCCTGGTTAGAGTCTCTGTTATCCGAGTTCTTCCATCTTGACTGCATCTTTCGGGAATGTAAACAAAGAAGCGCCGGCTGTGTACTGTTGTTGCTGACTACGTTCGAAAAATACGTCCATTTCGCACCGACAACTTTCTTCTTTGCTTGCTCAGCTTCCTTCTCCATAATGCAATGAACATGATTGCAACAGATTCACGAACACAGATGTCCAGAATACTGTGGAATTATGAAATGAAAACAGAGCTTTTTCGTATTGGCTTCAATGTGGAAGGCATACCCGTGTTCGCCGGTCTACGTCACGCGCATACGTCATCCTCAGAGGCGTTTCGCACGGGAAGTTTAGCGGCAAATTTAAAATGTCACTTTATAAGTTAACCCGGCCGTATTGGCATGTGTTATAATGTTAAGATTTCATCATTGATATATAAACTATCAGACTGCGTGGTCGGTAGTAGTGGGTTTCAGTAGGCCTTTAAAGTGGAAATTCATTTTTTGGGGAATTTTTGTTCTATCTTTCTCAATCCTTATGAGACAAGCACATGATTTTCTCATTTTAATGCATTCTAACTCGTAAATAAAGGCTAGCAAAAGTCAGCTAATAATGGAGCTAAAGGAATTTCAATCGTCAATCAATCAATCAATGTTTATTTATATAGCCCTAAATCACAAGTGTCTCAACATCCTCGGTTCAGATCCCACATAAGGGCAAGGAAAAACTCACAACCCAGTGGGATGTCAATGTGAATGACTATGAGAAACCTTGGAGAGGACCGCAGATGGGGAGACCGGATGCAATGGACAGGGGCGCCGAAAAGGGGGGGTAAAGGAGACTGATTCTAGAGGCCCATGATGGAGGGGGGCCCAGAGAGGCCCCTAATGATAATGAAATTATAATACAGGGGGCCCTGTAAAGATTATTTTCATGGGGCCCAAAATCCCTAGCGGCGCCCCTGGCAATGGACGTCGAGTGGGTCTAGCACAGACCCGGGCAATTTGCGGCCCGCGGGCCACATCCGGCCCTTTGTGCGTCCCTGTCCGGCCCGCGTGAGGCCAATCATAAATTACAAAATATATTTTAAAAAGTATCTATGTCGAGTGTGCAATACAACGGTGCTGCTTTTGTTTTGAAAAGCGTTATTTGTATTACTTCCGTGTGGACGTATGCACGTGTGTGATTGTGAGTGAATGTGAACAGCGGCAATCACAAATTACAAAATAGAGTTTAAAAAACATCTATGTCAAGCGTGCAATACAACTGTGCTGCTTTTATTTTGAAAAGTGTTATTTATGGGTATATGTCCGTGTGTAACCTGTGAGTGAAGGTGCACAGCAACAAGTGATGAGACGCTAAAAAGAGAAAAGTTGATGACGAATGGCGTGTTTTCAACAAGACATGGACTGCCAAGTATTTCTTTACAGAAATTAAAGGTAAAGACGTTTTCTTAATTTGTGGTACACAGCTTGCTGTGTTTAAAGAATATCATTTTAATCGCCACTACACGAGGAAAAATACCGGAATCTGTCTGATGAAGCGCGCGCATGGGAGGCCGATGCGTTGATGGTAAAACTGCAAACCCAACAAGGACTTTTTGCCAAATTTCACACCCCCAGAGATGCAGCCGTCAGGACAAGTTTCGTCATTTCTCACAAAATCGCCAGAAAAAGTAAGGCGTTTTCTGACGGAGAGTTTATTAAGGAGTGCTTATTGGACTCTGTTGCGCTGATATGCTCGGAGACTTTGACTGTTTTCCGCTGGCTTTGGATGAGAGCTGCGATGTACGTGACACCGCCCAGCTGCTCATCTTCTTACGTGGGATAACTGCAGACTTTCAAATCACGAAGGAGCTGGCAGCCATGCAGTCAATTAAAGAGACCACCACAGGTAATGACTTGTTCACATAGGTAAATGCGTGTTTGGACATGTTAGGACTGAAATGGGACAAGCTGGCAGGTGTGACAATCCAATCCAATCCACTTTATTTATATAGCACATTTAAACAACAAAATGTTTCCAAAGTGCTGCACAACAATATTAAAAACAATGTTCAAATATTATCCTTAGCTGACTGAATAAAAACAAAAAATAATTACATATAAAACCAATATAAAATAAATAAGATTAAAAAAGATTTTTAACAACAGATGGTTGTCCAAATCTGACGGGGAAAAATGTTGGATAATGCAGGATAAAGTGACAGAAATTAACCCTGTGCAGAAATGGACATTTTTGCATTGTATTATACATCAGGAAGTGTTGTGTAAGACAGTGTTAAAAATAAAACCATCAAAAGCAATCTGCTTTTGTATAAAGTTAAGTTAGGTTAAATGAAATTATTATTATTATTATTAATTATTATTATTATTATATTATATTGTTATTATTTATCTTACGGTATATCAAAAATAATATTGAGCTCTCACAATATTATGCTAGACTCTAGCACAGGGGTCACCAACGCGGTGCCCGCGGGCACCAGGTAGCCCATAAGGACCAGATGAGTAGCCCGCTGGCCTGTTCTAAAAATAGCTCAAATAGCAGCACTTACCAGTGAGCTGCCTCTATTTTTTAAATGTTATTTATTTACTAGCAAGCTGGTCTCGCTTTGCCCGACATTTTTAATTCTAAGAGAGACAAAACTCAAATAGAATTTGAAAATCCAAGGAAATATTTTAAAGACTTGGTCTTCACTTGTTTAAATAATATTCATTAATTTTTTTACTTTGCTTCTTATAACTTTCAGAAAGACAATTTTAGAGAAAAAATACAACCTTAAAAATGATTTTAGGATTTTTAAACACACATACCTTTTTACCTTTTAAATTCCTTCCTCTTCTTTCCTGGCAATTTAAATCAATGTTCAAGGAAATTTATTGTTTTTATTGTAAAGAATAATAAATACATTTTAATTTAATTCTTCATATTCATATTTGTGAAATATTTCTTCAAACTTATTATGATTAAAATTTAAAAAAAATATTCTGGCAAATCTAGAAAATCTGTAGAATCAAATTTAAATCTTATTTCAAAGTCTTTTGAATTTCTTTTAAAAATTTTGTTCTGGAAAATCTAGAAGAAATAATGATTTGTCTTTGTTAGAAATATAGCTTGGTCCAATTTGTTATGTATTCTAACAAAGTGCAGATTGGATTGTAACCTATTTAAAACATGTCATCAAAATTCTAAAATGTATCTTAATCAGGAAAAATTACTAATGATGTTCCATAAATTCTTTTTTTAATTTTTTCAAAAAGATTCAAATTAGCTAGTTTTTCTCTTCTTTTTTTTGGTTGAATTTTGAATTTTAAAGAGTCGAAATTGAAGATAAACTATGTTTCAAAATTTAATTGTCATTTTTTTCGTGTTTTCTCCTCTTTTAAACCATTCAATTAAGTGTAAATATCATTCATTATTAATAATAACATAGAGTTAAAGGTAAATTGAGCAAATTGGCTACTTCTGGCAATTTATTTAAGTGTGTATCAAACTGGTAGCCCTTCGCATTAATCACTACCCAAGAAGTAGCTCTTGGTTTCAAAAAGGTTGGTGACCCCTGCTCTAGCATAATATTGTGAGAGTCCAGTCCAGTATTAACATTTTTAGGGCGCAACAGACAGCAAAGCGTGAACTGACCAGCACATCATAAACTATACACTACTTACATCTTGGACTTGCAACTGCAACTTAATGTCATGCTTGCAAATGATACTCAGAGACATGAAAATCACACAAGATTTAACCACTGGACAGCAGTTATTATAATCAGCTCAATTTTAAACATTGCAATAAAAAAAATGGTATTTCATCATCAAAAACAATAATTATTAACACACGCAAAAGTACCAAAAATTGGTACCGTTGAGTCCCGGGAATCACTACTATAATGGTTTTAAATGTGAATGGTACCCATCCCTAAAGAGACAGGACCTTCTTTGGCTACTTTTAAGACCCTTCTTAAAACCCATTTTTATTCACTGGCTTTTAACCCAGCATGAGACTTTAAACTGTTTTTAATTTTTTAACTGCTTTTTATCTAACAAATTGTTCTTAGGGTAATTTGTATTTGCTTTTTCAATGTGTATTTTACTTCTGTTTTAATTGTTATTTTTTAGTCTGTCCTTTGCCTCTATTTCTTTGTGGTGTACAGCCCTTTGTTCTTCAACTGTGGTTGTTTTTAAAGGGCTTTATAAATACAGTTGGTATGGTATGTTATGGTATGGTAAAAAGCATAATGGAAGCCAAACCAACACAACCTGAAAATAAATCAGTGCCAAAAATAAGATAGTGAAACTCCTTTGTATCCAAAAATTCTGACAAGTTAATCTGCAAAACATGCCGTGAGCGACTTGAACACGTCTATTATTTTCTACAGCTTGAAGACAAAGCATGAAGGACAGTACAGAGACAGTGTTCAAATGTTTTCTAGACAAAAAATCACTTCATATTCTCTATTGCTCGCTAGTGTTACCATATCTGAGTTATTGTGTAGAAATTCATTAACGGTGTTACAAAAAAGATCAGTTAGGATAATACATAATATGGATATAGAGAACATACAAATCCTTTATTTATTGAATCAAAAATACTGAAATTCCACAACATAGTGAATTTGCAAACAGCTAAAATTATACACAAAGCAAACTATAACCTGCTACCCAAGAATATACAACAATTCTTCTCAAAAAAGAGGAGAAATACTGTATAATCTTAGAGAAAAATGTAATTTAAAACATTTGTATGCACGTACAACCCTTAAGACATTCAGTATATCAGTATGTGGAATTAAATTATGGAATGGATTAAGCAAAGCAATCAAACAATGTACTAATATGATCCACTTCAAGAAACTCTTCAAACTTAAAGTGTTTACAAAGTACAATGAACAAGAACCATGATAAACATTCTGAATTTATTCATCCATCCATCCGTTCATTTTCAAAATAATCTTCACCGAATATTATTTCTTTATTTCTTTATTTCTTTATTTTTAATGTGATTACTTATGGAGTATATTGTGAATAAATTGAGAACAGGAAGTGAACAAAAGTTTTAGCAACTGTAACGTAAAGGAAAATTGGTAGGATTAAATAAGCTCTGCTTCTTCCTACTCCTTTTCGAACATGTTGAATAGAGAAACTGGACATTGTGATGTGTCATGTTGTATGCTTGCATGTTACAAATAAACTCAAACTCAAACGTGACAAAGTAATAATGTCGCCTCAAAAACCGCGAGCCACGAACACCAAACGAGCCAAACAGAGTCGTTGACAGATCACATCTCAAAATTCATGTGTTGTCCTTGTCAAAAAGAATTAGTGGCGCTAAATTTTGTATTTTTTTTTACCGGTTTAAAAAAAAAAAAGAATATAAAACATGTGTTTATAAATAAAACGATAAAAAAGACGAGTGAAATTGGCATTCAGTTCATGTGTGTGAATATATCATTTAAAAAAAGAATACATGATACAGAATGACCTACTGTATATCAGGATATACTGTATATTTCTGTCCATATACAACACAGCTAGCGTCATTTAAAATATTCATGAAAGAAAGTCTTTTAAAGTAAGAAACTTCATAATGACCCAGATGGTAAGAGGTCATCAAAGGAAGCCTAGGTGGAACTGTCCATGTGCAGCCGCACTGCGCTAACCATATGCTGTTTGTGCCACAACAACAACTATACACTTCCCCTCAGCCCATTGGCTTTTATGGAGCCCTTCGGGGCCGCGGAGAAAAAAAGCGGAGAGCAAATGTGACTCCGCTGAGCCATTTGCATGAAAATGAGATCTTCAAAACCCTTTTGGTGGGGAATTTAAGCGATTGAGCCGCCGTGCAAACACCTCATGAGGCATTCATGTCAAACTGAGACTAAATAGGTTTTTTTGCAAATGGCTGACCAGAATGACTGAACGGCACTCTCATTAACATAAAGGCACCGATCTCGATATGATGGCGCGTTTTTTTTGTCAAATTGCTTCGTCGCAGCCTTGCGGAAAACGCACCGATAGGAGTCGAAAATTGCACCGCAAAAAGTCAGTGTTCAAAAACAAGGAAAAAAAATACAAAAATGAGGGGTATTTTATTTGAACTAAGCAACATTATCTGCCAATAGAACAAGAAAATTTGGCTTGTCAAGACTTTCCAAAACAAGTAAAATTAGCTAACTTCAATGAACCCAAAAATACCTTAAAATGAGTATATTCTCACTAAAAACAAGTGCACTTTTCTTGATAGAAAAAAAAGAGACCTTTTTGCTAAATATGTTAAAAAATATTCTTAAATTAAGTACATGCTAGTGCCATTATCTTGACATAATGATATGCGCTCGGCATTACATTTCCTGAAACCAGCAAACTTATACTAAAAACGAATTTATTGTTCTTAAAGGCCTACTGAAACCCACTACTACCGACCACGCCTCTGAGGATGACGTATGCGCGTGACGTAGACCGGCGAACACGGGTATGCCTTCCACATTGAAGCCAATACGAAAAAGCTCTGTTTTCATTTCATAATTCCACAGTATTCTGGACATCTGTGTTCGTGAATCTGTTTCAATCATGTTCATTGCATTATGGAGAAAGAAGTTGAGCAAGCAAAGAAGAAAGTTGTCGGTGCGAAATGGACGTATTTTTCGAACGTAGTCAGCAACAACAGTACACGCTTCTTTGTTTACATTCCCGAAAGATGCAGTCAAGGTGGAAGAACTCGGATAACAGAGACTCTAACCAGGAGGACTTTTGACTTCGATACACAGACGCCTGTAGAGAACTGGGACAACACAGACTCTTACCAGGATTACTTTGATTTGGATGACAAAGACGCAGACGTGCTACTGTGAGTATGCAGCTTTGGCTTCTAAACATTTGATCGCTTGACCGTATGTGCGCAACTTTTTTTTGCGTATGTACGTAACTTTTTTTAAATATATAAGCTTTATGAACCTTGGGTTAGGTGAACGGTCTTTTGGGCTGAGTGATTGTGTGTGTTGATCAGGTGTTTGAATTGTATTGGTGTGTTCTATGGAGCTAGGAGCTAGCATAGGAGCTAGGAGTTAGCATAACAAAGACTTAGGTGTTTTTATGCAGGATTCATTTGTGGCATATTAAATATAAGCCTGGTTGTGTTGTGGCTAATAGAGTATATATATGTCTTGTGTTTATTTACTGTTGTAGTCATTCCCAGCTGAATATCAGGTACTGTGAGTATGCAGCCTTGGCTGCTAAACATTTGATAGCTTGACCGTACGTGCGCGTCACGTACGTAACTTTTTAAAAATATATGAGCTTTATGAACCTTGGGTTAGGTGAACGGTCTTTTGGGCTGAGTGATTGTGTGTGTTGATCAGGTGTTTGAATTGTATTGACTTGTTCTATGGAGCTAGGAGCTAGCAGAGGAGCTAGGAGCTAGCATAACAAACACGTATGTGTTTTTATGCAGGATTAATTTGTGGCATATTAAATATAAGCCTGGTTGTGTTGTGGCTAATAGAGTATATATATGTCTTGTGTTTATTTACTGTTGTAGTCATTCCCAGCTGAATATCAGGTCACCCCCGGCTCTCACAGCATCTTCCCTATCTGAATAGCTTCAACTCCCCACTAGTCCTTCACTTGCACTTTACTCATCCACAAATCTTTCATCCTCGCTCAAATTAATGGGGAAATTGTCGCTTTCTCGGTCCGAATCCCTCTCACTTCATGCGGCCATCATTGTAAACAATAGGGAACTTTGCGTATATGTTCAACTGACTACGTCACGCTACTTCCGGTAGGGGCAAGCCTTTTTTTTATCAGATGCCAAAAGTTGCAATCTTTATCGTCGTTGTTCTATACTAAATCCTTTCAGCAAAAATATGGCAATATCGCGAAATGATCAAGTATGACACATAGAATAGATCTGCCATCCCCGTTTAAATAAAAAAAATTCATTTCAGTAGGCCTTTAATGGAAAGGCAACAAGGCAACCGCTTGTTACTCTCGGGGTCTCCTAGCCGCTCAGGCAAATCATATTGTCTAAAAATGCATTTTTCCATCGATAACATGACATCATCACGCCAAGTGCGTGCTCTTTCAGTCAATTAGTGCACATATATACAGCCCGGCCTCCGGCCAAAAATGTTTTAATTGTAATTTTGAAGAATTTATCTGAATGTGCATGAACTATCTCTGTTCAAAATAGTTTGAAATGTCACATGTTAAATGTTTAAATATTAACTGTCAGTTTACTGTACTGTGCCGACTGTACTACTATATGAGTACGTATTTTCTATTGATTCATTGAAAATAAAACAGCAAAGTCCATTTGGCTGTCATCCGTTTTTAATTATGAGACAAAATTGTGTCAAAGTCATGATTTTTTTTTTCATGCTTGAAATAAGAAATTACTACTTTAAAAAAGCAGTTTTATACTTACAGCTTTGCATCAGTTGATATTCTAGTTTCAAGCATGTTTTACTCAATATAGGTCATAAAATCTCAGCAACAAGCTGTAGTATCTTACTGAGATCATTTAGGACCAAAACCCTTAAAACAAGTAAAACACTCTAACATAAAATCTGCTTAGTGAGAAGAATTATCTTATCAGACAGAAAATAAGCAAATATCACCTTTATTTGAGATATTTAATCTTACTTAGATTTCAGTTTTTGCAGTGTGTGTGTATTCTTTATTCTGGCACAACTAGGTCAGACGTGGAGATATTTCATTTGGCTATTAACTGATGGTTTGAAATATTCATACTTAAATGATTGATTTGAAAATAATTGTATTGTTTAGTTTTCTTATGGCCTTACATGCGTGGACAGCACCTTTTAGCTCTTATTTCCAAAATTGTGTACACTACTGAATTGGGGTCTTATGCCGACATATGGACACTTATACTGCCATCTGGTTAAAATTAAAGTACCCATGATTGTCACACACACACTAGGTGTGTCGAAATTATTCTCTGCATTTGACCCATCACCCTTGATCAACCCCTGGGGAGCAGTGAGCAGCAGCGAGGTCCACGCCCGGGAATCATTTTTGGTGATTTAACCCCCAATTCCAACCCTTGATGCCGAGTGCCAAGCAGGGAGGTAATGGGTCCCATTTTTAGAGTCTTTGGTATGATTCGGCCGGGGTTTGAACTCACGACCTACCAATCTCAGGGCGGACACTCTAACCACTAGGCCACTAAGAATAGTGGTGGTGTCAGAAGAGTATAGAATACAATGGAATTTGGAAAAAAAAAGTGTAAAAATAAAACTGTGCATGTTACTACAC
>NC_084749.1:18132051-18137051 GCF_033978785.1 Entelurus aequoreus | reverse complement strand
AGGTGATAAAATAACAACAAAAATGATAGGCCACCTAATTAAAGTTGTTAAAGTGTAATTGGCAAGAAAGCGTAATTAGTGTTGCAGGGATTGTTTTTTATCGGCTTGTAGCACATTGTAGAAATAAATAAATACAACTAAAAATTAAAATACAATAAACAGTAGAAGGCATGTGAATAGAAAAAGTAAATAATATTAATAGTGTGCTTTTTAACCCAAAACTGTCACAAAGTTGTGTATTTATATTGGAATATATAATATCGGTAACACTTTAGTATGGGGAACATATTCACCATTAATTAGTTGCTTATTAACAGGTTAGGGTTAGGGTTGGGGTTAGGGTTAGAGGGCTAGGGTTAAGACTAACTAAGACTCTTAGTTAATGGCTTACGGGTGGTATAATAAGGCCATGCAGAATAAGGCATTAATAAGTACTTAATAATGACTAATTAAGAGCCAATATGTTACTAATTTGCATGTTAATAAGCAACTAATTAATGGTCAATATGTTCCCCATACTAAAGTGTTACCATTATATCTTTAGAATTTTTTGAATTAAAAAAATTGGGATTTCACGATCAACATTTTTGGCCTCTGATTCCGAGCCCATTTTGAGTTCCAATCCGATACTATGACGAATGTTCATACAACAAAAAATACTTTATAGCAAGTAACGGAAGTATACACAATGACACATTTTTATTCTTATTAAATGTATAATTTTCTAGTATTGTTGTAAATCAGATGATGTATCACATTCGTGCTATTGAATGCTACATACAGTAAAACATTTTTTTTAACAAAATAAAGTAGCATAGTGCACAATAATTAAAGAAAAACTACAATTTGCTCCCATTTTGGATTTTGTCTTAAAGCCTTCCTGTATCCAGATACTAACTACCTGAGTTTGCAAACAATAACAAGAAACAAAACAAACAAAATTGCACTCATAGGAAAATGTTCATCTTATCGTATCGTTCATGTTCTGATACTATACTAAGTATTGATAGCATTGACATCTGGATCGATCACCCCTCCTTTATATCAAAAGCTTTTTGTAAACGTTTTGAAAACAAATGATAAATGTTCGCATTATCCTGTTATATCTCACATTCCATATTGTGTTTTGGAAAAAGGTTGTCATAAATGTTATTTAATTGATTTAAAAAAATAAATACAAAAGAAAACACATTTTTATGTAGAGATGTCCGATAATGGCTTTTTTGCCGATATCCGATATTCCGATATTGTCCAACTCTTAATTACCGATTCCGATATCAACCGATACCGATATATACAGTCGTGGAATTAACACAGTATTTTGCCTAATTTTGTTGTGATGCCCCGCTGGATGTATTAAACAATGTAACAAGGTTTTCCAAAATAAATCAACTCAAGTTATGGAAAAAAAGGCCAACATGGCACTGCCATATTTATTATTGAAGTCACAAAGTGCATTCTTTTTTTTAACATGCCTCAAAACAGCAGCTTGGAATTTGGGACATGCATGAGGAGGTTGAGGTGGGGGGGGGGGGGGGTATTGTAGCGTCCCAGAAGAGTTAGTGCTGCAAGGGGTTCTGGGTATTTGTTCTGTTGTGTTTATGTTGTGTTACGGTGCGGATGTTCTCCCGAAATGTGTTTGTCATTCTTGTTTGGTGTGGGTTCACAGTGTGGCGCATATTTGTAACAGTGTTAAAGTTGTTTATACGTCAACCTTCAGTGTGACCTGTATGGCTGTTGACCAAGTATGTTTGCATTCACTTGTGTGTGTGAAAAGCCGTAGATATTATGTGATTGGGCCGGCACGCAAAGGCAGTGCCTTTAAGGTTTATTGGCGCTCTGTACTTCTCTCTACGTCCGTGTACCACTCCGTACAGCGGCGTTTTAAAAAGTCATAAATTTAACTTTTTGAAACCGATACCGATAATTTCCGATATTACATTTTAAAGCATTTATCGGCCGATAATATCGGTAGCCCGATATTATCGAGCATCTCTAATATTTATGTAGTGTTGATGTAGCAAGCTACTTTTTCCCAATACTCTGGGAATAGCTCAGCTGCATTTAATCGAGAGTAACTTTTAGCTTAGCTTACTACATTTTCCAAGGAGCTTGACATCACTTCTTGAGTAGATCACCCTTAAAGATGTAAAGATTTGACACTTTGCATCGCTACAGTGACGTGCCAGGGTACCGGACACCCTGTTAAACGTGACTAATTACTCCAACCAACTGTTCATGCAAATGACATAATCATACTAATTAATGTCTGATCAAAAGAACAAAAATATATAGTTGTACTCATGTGGCAAAGAGACATTGATGTCACCACCACCCATCCACCCATGCAGGGCAAAGACAACAGGCTTGTAATTAGAAAACACAACTTCACCCCACTGTGGCCTCTCAGTAACCTCTTTAAAGGCCTACTGAAACCCACTACTACGCAATCTGATAGTTTATATATCAATGATGAAATCTTAACATTGCAACACATGCCAATACGGCCGGGTTAACTTATAAAGAGCAATTTTAAATTTCCCGCTAAACTTCCGGTTGAAAACGTTTATGTATGATGACGTATGCGCGTGACGTCAATTGTTGAAACGGAAGTATTAGTACACCATTGAATCCAATACAAAAAGCTCTGTTTTCATCTCAAAATTCCACAGTATTCTGGACATCTGTGTTGGTGAATCTTTTGCAATTTGTTTAATGAACAATGAAGACTGCAAAGAAGAAAGTTGTAGGTGGGATCGGTGTATTAGCGGCTGGCTGTAGCAACACAACCAGGAGGACTTTGACTTGGATAGCAGACGCGCTAGCCGACGCTAGCCGCCGACCGCACGGATAATCGGGGGAAGTCCTTCGTCCGTCCGTCGATCGCTGGAACGCAGGTGAGCACGGGTGTTGATGAGCAGATGAGGGCTGGCGTAGGTGGAGCGCTAATGTTTGTATCGTAGCTCTGTGAGGTCCCGTTGCTAAGTTAGCTTCAATGGCGTCGTTAGCAACAGCATTGTTAAGCTTCGCCAAGCTGGGAATTATTAACCATGTAGTTACATGTCCATGGTTTAATAGTATTGTTGATCTTCTGTCTATCCTTCCAGTCAGGGATTTCTTTATTTAGTTTCTATCTGCATTTGAGCCCGATGCTATCATGTTAGCTCAGTAGCTAAAGAGCTTCGCTGATGTATTGTCGTGGAGATAAAAGTCACTGTGAATGTCCATTTCGCGTTCTCGACTCTCATTTTCAAGAGGATATAGTATCCGAGGTGGTTTAAAATACAAATCCGTGATCCACAATAGAAAAAGGAGAAAGTGTGGAATCCAATGAGCCCTTTTACCTAAGTTACAGTCAGAGCGAAAAAAGATACGTCCTGCACTGCACTGTAGTCCTTCACTCTCACTTTCCTCATCCACAAATCTTTCATCCTCGCTCAAATTAATGGCGTAATCGTCGCTTTCTCGGTCCGAATCCCTCTCGCTGCATTGTAAACAATGGGAAAATGTGAGGAGTCCTTCCTCCCGTGACGTCACGCTACTTCCGGTACAGGCAAGGCTTTTTTTTATCAGCGACCAAAAGTTGCGACCTTTATCGTCGATGTTCTCTACTAAATCCTTTCAGCAAAAATATGGCAATATCGCGAAATGATCAAGTATGACACATAGAATGGATCTGGTATCCCCGTTTAAATAAAAAAAATTCATTTCAGTAGGCCTTTAAAAGACCGTTGGACACAGTTGGGTCGAGTAGCCAAGTACTGTTACCTTTTTAAGAGTAATATAACTCAAGTAAAAATAAAAAAAAATAGTCATCCAAATATTTACTTGAGTAAGTATTAAGTGGATAAACTAAAAGTGAAAAATACAGAGTAACTTGATTTGTTTAGTAGCTATTATTTTTATGCTACTGAACTACAACCGTCGTTGGAGTGTGTGAACGAAAGACGGAGAGACCTTCCTATAACATAAAAAAAATATGCACATTTTACAGTCATTTAACAGACGTCATAACAAGGCTAATGTTAGCATATGCACAGATAAAACATAACTTACTGCAAGACGTTTTATATAGTTGGATGTGGAATTATTCTAGACTGAAGAATTCCTGCTGACATAGATGACCGCACATGATATAACATTTTTTTTTTATAGTTTGTAATGTTAGAATATGTGCAATTAAGACATAAAAAAATATCTACAACTTACTGTAACCTTTTTCTGTAGTTGGAAGTGGAATTCCTGTAGTCTGAAATGTGAACATTTCTACCGACACAGATGACAGCCCTTGATATAAAGCCCTGATCACACTGCAGGTCAGTTCCAATTTGTTTTACTCATGTGTGACGTGTCAATGTGAACAGTGCAATTCCGAATTTTTTCAAAATCAACCCAGGCCTTTTTCGTTTGTGCATATTAGTGTTGTCCCGATACCAACATTTTGGTACCGGTACCAACATGCATTTCGAAATTTTTCGGTACTTTTCGATACTTTTCTAAATAGAGGGGACCACAAAAATGTGCATTATTGGCTTTATTTTAACAAAAAATCTTAGGGTACATTAAACATATGTTTCTTTTTGCAAGTTTGTTCTTAAATAAAATAGTGAACATACAAGACAACTTGTCTTATATTAATAAGTTAGCAAACAAAGGCTCCTAATTTAGCTGCTGACATATGCTGTAACATATTGTGTCTTTTTCCATTCTAATATTTTGTCAAAATTATTAAGGACAAGCGGTAGAAAATGAATTATTAATCTACTTGTTCATTTACTGTTAATATCGGCTTACTTCCTTTTTTAACATGTTATATCTACACTTCTGTTAAAATGTAATAATCACTTATTCTTCTGTTGTTTGATACTTTACATTAGTTTTGGATGATACCACAAATGTAGGTATCGATCAAGTACTTAGAGGATCATACATTGGTCATATTCAAAGTCCTCGTGTTCAGGGACGTATTTCCTGAGTTTATAAACATAGTAAAAAAAATA
>NC_084749.1:18097051-18124551 GCF_033978785.1 Entelurus aequoreus | reverse complement strand
TTACAGTACAATTCTGGCAACTGAGCTGCCTTTTTTTTATTTTTTTTTTTTACCATAAAAACAGCAGTACTGTTTTTCCATTTACAGTAATATACACTACATTTTGAGGGGAAATTATTGCTATTTACCATATTTTTTTAACATTTTAATAAAAAAAAAATCTACTAATAAAATGCATTTAAAATGGGGTAATAATAGTATTCACTTTTACTGTAAAATTGCATTTTTTTATATACAGTAAAAAAACTAATGTAAATTTTACAGTAAAATTCTGTCAACTGAGCTGCCTTTTTTTTTTTTTACCATAAAAACAGCAGTACTGTTTTTCCATTTACAGTAATATACACTACATTTTAAGGTGAAATTATTGCAATTTACCATTTTTTTTTCACATTTTAGTAAAACAAAAATAAAAATCTAATAAAATGCATTAAAAATGCTGTAATAATAGTATTCACTTTTACTGTAAAATTGCATTTTTATATATACAGTAAAAAAACTAATGTCAATTTTACAGTAAAATTCTGGCAACTGAGCTGCCTTTTTTTTTTTTTACCATAAAAACAGCACTACTGTTTTTCCATTTACAGTAGTATACACTACATTTTGAGGTGAAATTATTGCAATTTACCATATTTTTTTTCACATTTTAGTAAAAAAAAAAAAAAATCTACTAATAAAATGCATTAAAAATGCTGTAATAATAGTATTCACTTTTACTGTAAAATTGCATTTTTTTATATACAGTAAAAAAACTAATGTAAATTTTACAGTAAAATTCTGGCAACTGAGCTGCCTTTTTTTTTTTTACCATAAAAACAGCACTACTGTTTTTCCATTTACAGTAGTATACACTACATTTTGAGGTGAAATTATTGCAATTTACCATATTTTTTTTTACATTTTAGTAAAAAAAATAAAAATATATACTAATAAAATGCATAAAAAATGGTGTAATAATAGTATTCACTTTTACTGTAAAATTGCATTTTTTTATATACAGTAAAAAAACGAATGTAAATTTTACAGTAAAATTCTGGCAACTGAGCTGCCTTTTTTTTTTTTTACCATAAAAACAGCACTACTGTTTTTCCATTTACAGTAGTATACACTACATTTTGAGGTGAAATTATTGCAATTTACCATATTTTTTTTTACATTTTAGTAAAAAAAATAAAAATATATACTAATAAAATGCATAAAAAATGGTGTAATGATAGTATTCACTTTTACTGTAAAATTGAATTTTTTTATATACAGTAAAAAAACTAATGTCAATTTTACAGTAAAATTCTGGCAACTGAGCTGCCTTTTTTTTTTTTTACCATAAAAACAGCACTACTGTTTCTCCATTTACAGTAGTATACACTACATTTTGAGGTGAAATTATTGCAATTCACCATATTTTTTTTCACATTTTAGTAAAAAAAAATACAAAATCTACTAATAAAATGCATTAAAAATGCTGTAATAATATTATTCACTTTTACTGTAAAATTGCATTTTTTTATATACAGTAAAAAAACTAATGTCAATTTTACAGTAAAATTATGGCAACTGAGCTGCCTTTTTTTTTTTTTTTACCATAAAAACAGCACTACTGTTTTTCCATTTACAGTAGTATACACTACATTTGAGGTGAAATTATTGCAATTTACCATATTTTTTTTCACATTTTAGTAAAAAAAAAAAAAAAATCTACTAATAAAATGCATTAAAAATGCTGTAATAATAGTATTCACTTTTACTGTAAAATTGCATTTTTTTTTATATACAGTAAAAAAACTAATGTAAATTTTACAGTAAAATTCTGGCAACTGAGCTGCCTTTTTTTTTTTAACCATAAAAACAGCACTACTGTTTCTCCATTTACAGTAGTATACACTACATTTTGAGGTGAAATTATTGCAATTTACCATATTTTTTTTTACATTTTATTAAAAAAAATAAAAATATATACTAATAAAATGCATAAAAAATGGTGTAATAATAGTATTCACTTTTACTGTAAAATTGAATTTTTTTATATACAGTAAAAAAACTTATGTAAATTTTACAGTAAAGTTCTGGCAACTGAGCTGCCTTTTTTTTTTTACCATAAAAACAGCAGTACAGTTTTTCCATTTACAGTAATATACACTACATTTTGAGGTGAAATTATTGCAATTTACCATAATTTTTTTTTTACATTTTAGTTAAAAAAAATAAAAAAATCTACTAATAAAATGCATTAAAAAAATGGTGTAATAATAGTATTCACTGTTAGAAGCGGCCCTCTGGGGCCAAACATAACTGCGATGTGGCCCTCAGTGAAAACCACTTTGACATCTCTGGTCTATGGGATTAAAAAATATGAAACACACGTGTGTGTGTCTGATTAAAACGCCCGCTGAGGCCTCACACAGTCCATGAACAGGACGATTCTAACGTTCCAAGCCAGCGTCAGCCACGTGTTCCAGGCTTTATTATTGGAGCATCAAAAGAAGCTTATAGACAACAACTCAGACGACGTGAACTCTGAACGACACGCGGTTCAAGCGGAGGTCGCGGGTTCAAATTAGCTAAAAGAGCAGAAAAACTGGAGACTTTTTGTCGGGCCGCACAAAACCACCACTAGGAGGCAGTACATCACCTTAGTATCGGAGGAGCTAATGATGGAAGAAGTAGATCAAGAGACAGAGGGAGAGATATGACCCTCTGATGAACTGCACATTTACTGAGAGCTCAGCAGAGCATTGCTGACTGGTGAAATGCCCCCCCCCCAAAAAACCTGACAAGGATGCTTTTGTTTGCAGCTTTGAAATATTAATGATTTGTGTTTACACCTGCATTTGCATTATGTTTGTGCATGTGGGGATAGCTTGATTGGCAACACTAAATTGGCCCTAGTGTGTCTATCTGCGTTGGCCCTGTGATGAGGTGGCCACTTGTCCAGGCCCGAATGCAGCTGAGATAGGCTCCAGCAACCCCCCGCGACCCCAAAAAAGGGACAAGCGGTAGAAAATGGATGGATGGATGGATGTGTGAGAGGGTTATCAGCTCTGACTTTTGCTCGAATATTCACACGAAGCCTAAAACCTGAGTTATTTTTGCCAGAACCTGGCAGGTGCAAAAAAATATTGCCAAAAATTATATCCTTATTTAGAGATGTCCGATAAATGCTTTAAAATGTAATATCGGAAATTATCGGTATAGTTTTTTTAATTGTCGGTATCGTTTTAATTTTTTAAATTTTTTATTTTTTTTATTAAATCAACATAAAAAACACAAGATACACGTACAATTAGTGCACCAACCCAAAAAAACTCCCTCCCCCATTTACACTTATTCACACTCATTCACACAAAAGGGTTGTTTCTTTCTGTTATTAATATTCTGGTTCCTACTTTATATATCAATATATATCAATACAGTCGGCAAGGAATACAGTCCATAAGCACACATGATTGTGCGTGCTGCTGGTCCACTAATAGTACTAACCTTTAACAGTTAATTTTACTCATTTTCATGAATTACTAGTTTCTATGTAACTGTTTTATATTGTTTTACTTTCTTTTTTATTTAAGAAAATGTTTTTAATTTATTTATCTTATTTTATTGTATTAGTTTTTTAAAAAAGGACCTTATTTTCACCATACCTGGTTGTCCAAATTAGGCATAATAATGTGTTAATTCCACGACTGTATATATCAGTATCGGTAAATAAGAGTTGGACAATATCGGAATATCGGATATCGGCAAAAAAGCCATTATCGGACATCCCTATCCTTATTACATATTCGCCGATCCCATGGGTGCTTTGGGGCCCGAGCACCCATGTGGGATTGATGGCAACTTTCAATCTTTAAAACAATTTTTGATGAATCAATCTTGTTGTTAATTTTGTAGCTGAGTTTAGTCCGTTTTACATAATTAAAAAGTATCAAATCACAGTCTATAATTAAAAAAGTCTAACCAAGATTTCATTGTACCCGATAATGAATTAATGACACAATCATCTTGGCTTTAAACACACTGCACACGAGTGAATGAAGCCCATACTTACTCAACAGCCATACATGTCACACTAAGGGTGGCAGTATGAACAATGCCAACACTGTCATAAACATGTGCCATATAGTGAAACCACACTAAACAACAACGACAAACACATTTTGGAAGAATATTTGCACCGCAACACAACATAAACACCAAATTCCCAGAATTCCCTGCAGCACCAACTCTTCCGGGACGCTACAATATAAACAAACGCCATTGGTGGATCTACACCTAACATCCACTGTAATGATACCAAGTACAATAGCGTATCTAGTCGATACTACTATGATTACATCAATATTTTTAGCGTCACACAATCTTCTTTCGTTTTTTTTTAATGTATATTATGTTTATAAACTCAGGAAATATGTCCCTGGACACATGAGGACATTGAATATGACCAATGTATGATCCTGTAACTACTTGGTATCGGATTGATACCCAAATTTGTGGTATCATCCAAAACTAATGTAAAGTATCAAACAACAGAAGAATAAGTGATTATTACATTTTAACAGAAGTGTAGATAGAACATGTTGAAACAGAAAATAAGCAGATATTAACAGTAAATGAACAAGTAGATTAGTAATCCATTTTATACCACTTGTCCTTAATAATGTTGACAAAATAATAGAATGATAAATGACACAATATGTTACTGCATATGTCAGCAGACTAATGAGGAGTCTGTTTGTTTACGTACTAATAAAAGACAAGTTGTCTAGTATGTTCACTATTTTATTTAAGGACTTAACTGCAATAATAAACATATGTTTAATGTACCATACGAATTGTTGTTAAACTAAAGCCAATATTGCAATTTTTTGGTGGTCCATTTTATTTAGAAAAGTACTGAAATAATTTTAGTACCGGTACCGGTACCAAAATGTTGGTATTGTTACAACACTAGTATATACAGTATGTATTTTTGTAAAACGCTGTGTCTTGATGTCCAAGACACATTTCTCCTCGGAGACAATAAAGCTAATTATTATTATTATTATTATTATTATTATTATTATTATTATTATTATTATTATTATTATAACGAGCTGAAATTGATAATGTGGTTGATAGTATTGAATTTTGTTTGACTGCTTCTGGGTTGTTCTGTGTCATGTTTGTGTGTCCTCTCAATTGCTTTTTTTATTGCTGTTCTGAATTTTGCTGGTTTTGGAATTGGATTACATTGTTGTGGTATTGTTGTGTATTGTTTTGTTGGATTGATTAATAAAAAATTAAAAAAATAAATAAATAAATAAAAAGCTGAAATTCCAAACGCACATATTTTGCTCAAAATTTTGTATTCATAAGCATTTGATGTGAAAAAAATTCAGTTAGAAAAAAAAGCATTCGTAATAAAGACACAAATGCAGTGCGTGCACTGAAAAAACTGAAATCTAAGTAAGATTAAATATCTCAAGTAAGGGTGATATTTGCTTATTTTCTGTCTGATAAGATAATTCTTCTCACTAAGCAGATTTTATGTTAGAGTGTTTTACTTGTTTTAAGTGTTTTGGTCCTAAATGATCTCAGTAAGATATTACAGCTTCTTGCTGAGATTGTATGACCTATATTGAGTAAAACATGCTTGAAACTAGAATATCAACTGATGCAAGGCTGTGTCATTAACACTCACAAGTAGGGATGTCCGATAATGGCTTTTTGCCGATATCCGATATTCCGATATTGTCCAACTCTTTAATTACCGATACCGATATCAACCGATACCGATATATACAGTTGTGGAATTAACACATTATTATGCCTAATTTGGACAACCAGGTATGGAGAAGATAAGGTCCTTTTTTTAAAAAAAATAAAAATAAAAAAATAAGATAAATAAATTAAAAACATTTTCTTGAATAAAAAAGAAAGTAAAACAATATAAAAACAGTTACATAGAAACTAGTAATTAATGAAAATTAGTCAAATTAACTGTTAAAGGTTAGTACTATTAGTGGACCAGCAGCACGCACAATCATGTGTGCTTACGGACTGTATCCCTTGCAGACTGTATTGATATATATTGATATATAATGTAGGAACCAGAATATTAATAACAGAAAGAAACAACCCTTTTGTGTGAATGAGTGTGAATGGGGGAGGGAGGTTTTTTGGGTTGGTGCACTAATTGTAAGTGTATCTTGTGTTTTTTATGTTGATTTAAAAAATAAAAAAAAAAGATAAAAAAATAAAACCGCTACCGATATAAAAAACGATACCGATAATGTCTGATATTACATTTTAAAGCATTTATCGGGACATCTCTACTCACAAGTATAAAACTACTTTTTTTAAAGTAATAATTTCTTATTTCAAGCATGAAAAATAAAATCATGATGCCTAGCTTATCATTATGTCAAGATAATGGCACGAGCATTTACTTAATTTAAGAATATTTTTCAACATATTGAGCAAAAAGGTCTCTTTTTTTTTCTACCAAGAAAAGTGCACTTGTTATTAGTGAGAATATACTTATTTTAAGGTATTTTGGGTTCATTGAGGTTAGCTAATTTTACTTGTTTTGGAAAGTCTTGACAAGCCGAATTTTCTTGTTCAATTGGCAGATAATTTTGCTTAGTTCAAATAAAATACCCCTAATTTTGGTATTTTTTTTTCTTGTTTTTGAACACTGACTTTTTGCAGTGTGGTCGGTCCACCTTCTCTGTCAACCGTTTTGTCTTTTCTCCGTCTCCGATTCGTTGGCGAACAAAAGCCCGGGGGAAGTCAAGTTGGCGCCGGTTAATCTGCTACCAGATTCCCAGGTTTGGATCGGCACCGGCATGGTCTCCGCGCACGCCTGCACGGGTTCTGACAACCCAAGTGTGTCGAGCCCTTTTTGGCCTGCCGTCAGGTTTTTGCCTCGCAAATCACGCACGCCGCCCTCCCCTCC
Organism: Entelurus aequoreus; assembly: GCF_033978785.1. Lineage (NCBI taxonomy): Eukaryota > Metazoa > Chordata > Actinopteri > Syngnathiformes > Syngnathidae > Entelurus > Entelurus aequoreus. The sequence continues at coordinate 18,117,617 of NC_084749.1, read as the reverse complement.
CGTCTCCCCACGCCGTCAAAGCGCGCACGTACGACAGCTCGGCGGAGAAGAAACCGGGACAGCGGAGCGAGGTGTGAGGTGGGGGAACCCACCGGTCCGCCGTGTTTTCCTCTTTCCACGTGAAAGTTGCATGAGGCGTGAGAGATCAGGGAATGTTTTCTTGTCGTACGGCAAGGGAGAACTGGAATGGCTTCCCACACCCGACAGATTGTTGGCTCGCCCTCGGTTTCTTTAACGAGAAGCAGAAAGACGATGCCGATAGATTAAGACAAATAAAGATTGTTGCGCAACATGTCAGAGGGGTAAGTTAGCAGCCGTGCGGCGTGATAGCGTGTCTATCACAGTGCAGTAGTCCCAGACGAAAACTCTTGCCAATCCTCCTCTTTCGCTGAAAAATTTAAGCTGACAACTTTTGTGTATTTATTTATGCGGGGGAGGTCGGGACGCAGAAACAAAACCAGATAATTCACAGTGGTGATGGTATCTGTCGTGATTTAAAAGGGTCACCTTCGGATTTTTAACACAGGCCTACTTGGGGAGAGGTACTTTTTTAATAATTTAATTTAATAATTTAATTATTATATTATATTATATATATTATATTATATTATTATATTATATTATATTATATTATATATATATATATATATATATATATATACATATATATATATATATATATACATATATATATATATATATATATATATATATATATATATATATATATATATATATATATATATATATATATATATATATATATATATATATACACATATATATATATATATACATATATATATATATATATATATATATATATATATATATATATATATATATATATATATATATATATATATATATATATATATATATATATATATATATATATATATATATATATATATATATATATATATATATATTATATTATATTATATAATTACTATATTATATTATATTATATAATTACTATATTATTTTTAACACAGGCCTACTTGGGGAGTGGTGCTTTTTTACATTTGAAACCATACGGAGCCAATTCCTTGAGGTACCAATTTCAGGTACCGTATTTTTCGGACTACAAGTCGCTCCGGCCGAAAATGCATAATAAAGAAGGAAAAAAACATATATAAGTCGCACTGGAGTATAAGTCGCATTTTTGGGGGAAATTTATTTGATAAAACCCAACACCAAGAATAGACATTTGAACGGCAATTCAAAATAAATAACGAATATTGAAAAGGCTGAATAAGTGTACGTTATATGAGGCATAAATAACCAACTGAGAACGTGCCTGGTATGTTAACGTAACATATTATGGTAAGAGTCATTCAAATAACTATAACATATAGAACATGCTATACGTTTACCAAACAATCTGTCACTCCTAATCGCTAAATCCCATGAAATCTTATACGTCTAGTCTCTTACGTGAATGAGCTAAATAATATTATTTGGTATTTTACGGTAATGTGTTAATAATTTCACACATAAGTCGCTCCTGAGTATAAGTCGCACCCCCGGCCAAACTATGAAAAAATCTGCGACTTATGGTCCGAAAAATACGGTACCTCTTTGAATGTTCATGTGTTGATAAATGCAATGTGTTTAATAATAAAATCACATTTTATTTTCTTGGACTTCTGAGTCTCATTTGCAAGTATTATATATTCGGGGTTAGTGTTGTCCCGATACCAATATTTTGGTACCGGTACTAAAATTATGTCGATACTTTTCGGTACTTTTCGAAACTTTTTATAAATAAAGGGGACCACAAAAAATTGCATTGTTGGCTTTATTTTAACAAAAATAATCTTAGGGTACATTAAACATATGTTTCTTATTGCAAGTTTGTCCTTAAATAAAATAGTGAACATACTAGACAACTTGTCTTTTATTAGTAAGTAAACAAACAAAGGCTCCTAATTTAGCTGCTGACATATGCAGTAACATATTGTGTCATTTATCATTTTATTATTTTGTCAACATTATTAAGGACAAGTGGTGGAAAATGAATTATTAATCTACTTGTTCATTTACTGTTAATATCTGCTTACTTTCTCTTTTAACATGTTCTATCTACACTTCTGTTAAAATGTAATAATCACTTATTCTTCTGTTGTTTGATACTTTACATTAGTTTTGGATGATACCACAGATTTGGGCATCAATCCGATACCAAGTAGTTACAGGATCATACATTGGTCATATTCAAAGACATGAGTTTATAAACATTATATACATTGTTTTTAAAAACTAAAGAAAATGTTGTGATGCCAAAAAATATTGACGTAATCATAGTAGTATCGACTAGATACACTACTGTACTTGGTATCAATACAGTGGATGTTAGGCGTAGATCCACCAATGGCGTTTGTTTACATTTTGAGCTACGGTGTGTTGTGAAGCATGTTTAGCTATTCCTCGTCCTGCAGGGATGATACTTGTAAGAAACTTACTTTATTTGTCGGCACGCAGGCGAGGATTAGTAATTTAGAAGTAGCTAAAACACTGCCGCGGCGGATGGACGTTAGCCGCTAGCTAGCTAGCCATGTCTTAAAGCACCTCTTCCTGAGGGCGTTTCAGTGTTATAACTTCACCTTTATCGTTAGTTTTTAAGCCAAAATGCGTCCGTTCTCCCTTTTCTGTCTACACACTGTGTCTGCTTGTAAGTACTCTGTGATTGTGCGCTGCCGAACATGCTCGTCTGCTCGTAAACCAGCAATGTCATGACGTGACGACGACGGGGTGGGTGGTAGTGGACCGGTACTTTTCAGAGGCGGTATAGTACCGAATATGATTCGTTAGTATCGCGGTACTATACTAATACCGGTATACCGTACAACCCTAATAGGTGTGTCAAAAAAAAACACATTGATTTTTTAATGAGTCGTGATTCTCATCTGTAACGATTCTTAATCGATTAAAAAAAAATAATCAAAAATCTATTTATTTTGTTTTTAAATCTGTCCTGTCCAGCCACTCAAGCAAATCTTATTGTTGATGTAGATGATCATATCTGCTGTACACATTTACTTTAGAAAATAGAAGTGTTGGATACTTGCCTTATTTGTATTTGACTTTATTAAATATTTTGGTAGAATTTTATTAAATAAAAGCAGTTTTCTTTTAAGTAGAAACTTAGCTTTTTGTTTTTACTTTTTATTTTTTGTCCTGTCCAGCTACTCAGGCAAATCATGTTGTTGATGTAACGCCCATATCGGCCGTACATACATTTTTGTACTGTAAGTATTGTACTTATGACACACCAGCTGTTTGACTGTACGGTGCATCTTAGTTGTAGTTTTCATTTACAAATGTAATAGTGTGTCAGTGTGACATCTATTAATCAGACAAGAAGCAAGGAATCATGCATAGACAAGAGTTCAGTTTAGCTCATGAGGAGAACGCATGGAGCTGCACACTTAGTCACAGTCTCGCCCTACGCTCTAAGGTACAGCTCCCGCGTTCCTCTATTTATTCAGGAGTTCCCTCACTGAGGCCGCCTCTAAAAGGAGTGGTCACACATATCACGCAAAGCAGCACCAGTACGCACAATACGTGACGGAATGTGCTGGGGCCTTGTGATTTCGCCTTGTCTCTGCTTCGTCTGCGTGCTGTCGTCTTATCTTCGTTGAGGTCCTTGAAGTCCTTGGCTGTTAGCGGGCTAAAACAAAGATAAAATCTGCGACTGAGGCCACCCCTCAGACAAGAATTTTCGTCCTTGCACAGATACAAAAGTCTAACTTGAGCACAATAGCTAATAACTATAGCAACGAACTTTAAGCATACTAAAGTAGTGTGATAATATATACATGATTATTCTAACATAGTGTTGAAATCGCCATGTCAAATCGCTAATGCTAACATGCAGCACGTCTATGGCAAATCCAATGTAAATTAGCATCAAGCTAGCACATTTTGGAAAAGTGGAACTTTACTGGACATATGAGTGTTTTCTATAAGGCATACTTGCTTTGTTGGCATGGGCTTATGCAACATTACATGGAGGTAGTCTGGCCTTAGTGCTGCTTGAGTATTATTTACCCACCAAGTCTGAAACCGGACGTGATGTCACGAGTAACAAAGGTATCAAAATATGGCACCGTTTGATTTAAAGTAAATCAGTACCCGGTAGTCCAAAAACAGTCTTTATTTTGTATTAATTCTGCAGATGGTGTTGCAAAAGTAAAGTGCAAAGCGCTCTTTTACAAACCTCTGCCAACCTTTAACATCTTCCATCCTGACCCAACACGCTGTTACTCCTCTGCCAACCCCTCACTGTGTCTGCGTTGGCAGGTGTTGGCAGCCCACACCTTGTGCAGAGATAGTGTGGAGTGGAATGCTCATCTGAGAGAATACTTGGAGTGTCTTCCAGGTGAAATGTAGGAGGGGCAAACAAAAGTCTTATTTTGATGTTTGAAAAGTGAAGTTAAAGGCCTACTGAAACCCACTACTACCGACCACGCAGTCTGATAGTTTATATATCAATGATGAAATCTTAACATTATAACACATGCCAATACGGCCGGGTTAACTTATAAAGTGACATTTTAAATTTGCCGCTAAACTTCCGGTTCGAGACGCCTCTGAGGATGACGTATGCGCGTGACGTAGCCCGGGGAACACGGGTATGCCTTCCACATTGAAGCCAATACGAAAAAGCTCTGTTTTCATTTCATAATTCCACAGTATTCTGGACATCTGTGTTCGTGAATCTGTTTCAATCATGTTCATTGCATTATGGAGAAGGAAGCCGAGCAAGCAAAGAAGAAAGTTGTCGGTGCGAAATGGACGTATTTTTCGAACGTAGTCAGCAACAACAGTACACAGCCGGCGCTTCTTTGTTTACATTCCCGAAAGATGCAGTCAAGATGGAAGAACTCGGATAAGAGAGACTCTAACCAGGAGGACTTTTGACTTCGATACACAGACGCCTGTAGAGAACTGGGACAACACAGACTCTTACCAGGATTACTTTGATTTGGATGACAAAGACGCAGACGTGCTACTGTGAGTATGCAGCTTTGGCTTCTAAACATTTGATCGCTTGACCGTATGTGCGCAACTTTTTTTTGCGTATGTACGTAACTTTTTTAAAATATATAAGCTTTATGAACCTTGGGTTAGGTGAACGGTCTTTTGGGCTGAGTGATTGTGTGTGTTGATCAGGTGTTTGAATTGTATTGGCGTGTTCTATGGAGCTAGGAGCTAGCAGAGGAGCTAGGAGCTAGCATAACAAACACGCAGGTGTTATTATGCAGGATTCATTTGTGTCATATTAAATATAAGCCTGGTTGTGTTGTGGCTAATAGAGTATATATATGTCTTGTGTTTATTTACTGTTGTAGTCATTCCCAGCTGAATATCAGGTACCGTGAGTATGCAGCCTTGGCTGCTAAACATTTGATAGCTTGACCGTATGTGCGCGTCACGTACGTAACTTTTTAAAAATATATAAGCTTTATGAACCTTGGGTTAGGTAAACGGTCTTTTGGGCTGAGTGATTGTGTGTGTTGATCAGGTGTTTGAATTGTATTGGCGTGTTCTATGGAGCTAGGAGCTAGCAGAGGAGCTAGGAGCTAGCATAACAAACACGCAGGTGTTTTTATGCAGGATTAATTTGTGGCATGTTAAATATAAGCCTGGTTGTGTTGTGGCTAATAGAGTATATATATGTCTTGTGTTTATTTACTGTTGTAGTCATTCCCAGCTGAATATCAGGTCACCCCCGGCTCTCACAGCATCTTCCCTATCTGAATAGCTTCAACTCCCCACTAGCCCTTCACTTGCACTTTACTCATCCACAAATCTTTCATCCTCGCTCAAATTAATGGGGAAATTGTCGCTTTCTCGGTCCGAATCTCTCTCACTTCATGCGGCCATCATTGTAAACAATAGGGAACTTTGCGTATATGTTCAACTGACTACGTCACGCTACTTCCGGTAGGTGCAAGCCTTTTTTTTATCAGATACCAAAAGTTGCAATCTTTATCGTCGTTGTTCTATACTAAATCCTTTCAGCAAAAATATGGCAATATCGCGAAATGATCAAGTATGACACATAGAATAGATCTGCTATCCCCGTTTAAATAAAAAAAAATCATTTCAGTAGGTCTTTAAATCAGAGCTGTATTAGCTCAACTATTTTTTTTGCCCATAATCAGACTCAGTGTTGGATTTCATTTCCCCCCAAAATATTCAAAACAACCAAATGTGGGATTTATTTCAAATAAATAAGTTAAAAACAAATTTACTGACACATTTGAATATTTAACACTTATTATAATTAATTAATGACATATGCAAAACAACTGAATGGGTGATTTATTTCAAATAAATATATTAAAGACATATTTAATGACACATTTGACATGTTAATTAATTAATGACAAATTCAAAAGAACCAAATGTGTGATTTTTAAAAAGTTGAATAGATCAATGACACATTTAATAACACATGTATGTATTTAATAGCCATTATAATCATTAATGACGGATCTAAAACCACCAAATGTGTGATTTATTTATTATTGACACATTTAATAACACATGTATGCATTTACTAGCAATTATAATTAATTAATGACAGATTCAAAACAACCAAATGTGTCATTTATTTTAAATACATAAATTAATGACATGTACTAACACATTTATTTATTTTATAGCAATTATAATCATTAATAACGGATTCAAAACAACCAAATGTGTGATTTATTTTAAATCAAATACATTGACACATTTAATAAGATGTATGCATTTACTAGCAATTTTAATAATTAATGACAGATTCAAAACAACCAAATGTGTCATTTATTTTAAATACATAAATTAATGACATGTACTAACACATTTATTTATTTTATAGCAATTATAATCATTAATGACGGATTCAAAACAACCAAATGTGTGATTTATTTTAAATCAAATACATTGACACATTTAATAACATGTATGCATTTACTAGCAATTTTAAAAATTAATGACAGATTCAAAACAACCAAATGTGTGATTTATTTTAAAATACATACATTAATGACACATTTAATAACCCATTTATGTATTTAATACCAATTGTAATTAATTAATGCCATTCAAAACAACGAAATGTGTGATATATTTTAATTTAAATACATTAATGACACATTTAATAACACATTTATGTATTTAATAGCTATTATAATCATTAATGACGGATCCAAAACCACCAAATATGTGATTTATTTTAAAATGCATAAATTAATGATACATTTAATAACACATAATGACAGTTTCAAAATAACCGAATGGGTAATTTATTTCAAATAAATATATTAAAGACATATTTAATGACACATTTATATATTCAACACTAATATTGATTAATTAATCACAAATTCAAAACAACCAAATCAATGACACATTTAATAACACATGTATGTGTTTAATAGCAATTATAATCATTAATGATGGATTAAAAACAAGCAAATGTGTGATTTATTTTATTTAATAACACATGCATGCATTTAAAAGCAATAATAATTAATGAATGACGGATTAAAAACACCCAAATGTGATTTATTTTAAATTAAATTCATGTATGACACATTTAATAACGAATTTTATGCATTCACTAGCAATTATAATTAATTAATGATGGATTCAAAATAACCAAATGTGTGATTTATTTTAAATTAAATAAATTAATGACATTTAATTACATATTTATGTATTTTATAGCAACTATAATCATTGACGGATTCAAAACAAACAAATGTGCGATTTATTGAATTTAATAACACATGTATGTATTTAAAAGCAATTATAATTAAATAATGACAGATGAAAAACAACCAAATGTGTGATTTATTTTATATTAAATCAATGACACCTTTAAAAACACATTTATGTATTTAATAGCTATTATAATCATTGATGACGGAATCCAAAACCACCAAATGTGTGATTATTTTAAATTAAATAAATTGACACATTTAATAACACATGTATGCATTTACTAGCAATTATAATTAACTAATGACAGATTCAAAACAACCAAATGTGTGATTTATTTTAAATTAAATAAATTAATGACATTTAATAACACCTTTATGTATCTTATAGCATAGCAATTATAATCATCAATGGCGGATTCAAAACAACCATTGAATAGATTAATGACACATTTAATAACACATGTATGTGTTTAATAGCAATTATAATCATTAATGACAGATTCAAAACCAAATGTGTGATGTATTTGGTTTAATAACACATATATGCATTTAAAAGCATTTACAATGAATTAATGACATTTAATAACACATTTATGTATTTTATAGCAACTATAATCATTAATGGCAGATTCAAAACAACTTAATGTGTGATTTATTTTAAATAAAATAAATTACTGACACATTTAATAACACATGTTTGTATTTATTAGCCATTATAATCATTAACGACAGATCCAAAACCACCAAATGTGTGATTTATTTTAAATAAAATAAATTGACACATTGAATAACACATGTATGCATTTACTAGCAATTATAATTAATTAATGAATTAATGACACATTTAATAACACATTTATTTATTTAATACAAATTGTAATTAATTAATGACAGTCAAAACAAACACATATCTTATTTATTTTAAATAGCATTTATTCATGACACATTTAATAACACATTTTATGTATTTAATACCAATTATAATGAATATAATGAATTTAAAACAACCAAATGTGTGATTTATTTTAAATTAAACAAATTAATGACACATTTAGTAACACATTTATGTATTTAATAGCTACTATAATCATTAATGATGGATCCAAAACACCAAATGTGTGATTTATTTTAAAATCCATAAATTAATGACACATTTAATAACACATTTATGTATTCAACACCTATTATAATTAATTAATGACAGTTTCAAAACAACCGAATGGGTGATTCATTTCAAATAAATATATTAAAGACATATTTATGACACATGTATGTATTCAACACCAATGTTAATTAATTAATGACGAATTCAAAACAACCAAATGTGTGATTTTTTAAAAATTGAATAGATCAATGACACATTTAATAACACATTTATGTGTTTAATAGCAATTATAATCATTAACGACAGATTAAAAACAACCAAATGTGTGATGTATTTGATTTAATAACACATGTATGCATTTAAAAGCAATTATAATTAATTAATGACAGATTAAAAACAACCAAATGTGTAATTTATTTTAAATTAAATACATTTATGACATATTTAATAACACATTTTATGTATTTAATACCAATTATAATGAATTAATGATGGATTCAAAACAACGAAATGTGTGATTTATTTTAAATTAAATACATTTATGACATATTTAATAACACATTTTATGTATTTAATATCGCCCTGCGATGAGGTGGCGACTTGTCCAGGGTGTACCCCGCCTTCCACCCGATTGTAGCTGATATAGGCTCCAGCGCCCCCCGCGACCCCGAAGGGAATAAGCGGTAGAAAATGGATGGATGGATGTATTTAATACCAATTATAATGAATTAATGATGGATTCAAAACAACCAAATGTGTGATTTATTATAAATAAAATAAATTAATGACACGTTTAATAAAAAATGTATGTATTTAATAGCTATTATCAATAATGACGGATCCAAAACCACCAAATGTGTGATTTGTTTTAAATTAAATACATTGACACATTTAATAAAACATTTCTGTATTTAATAACTATTGTAATCATTAATGATGGATCCAAAACAATCAAATGTGTGATTTATTTTAGAATACATAAATTAATGACATTTAATAACACATTTATGTATTTTATAGTAATTATAATCATTAATGATGGATTCAAAACAACCAAATGTGTAATTTATTTTAAAATACATTTATGTATTTAATACTAATTGTAATTAATTACATTCAAAACAACCAAATGTGTGATGTATTTTAAATTAAATACATTAATGACGCATTTAATAACACATTTATGTATTTAATAAATATTATAATCATTAATGACGGATCCAAAACGACCAAATGTGTGATTTATTTTAAATTAAATAAATTAACAACATTTAATAACACATTTATGTATTTAATACCAATTGTAATTAATTAGTGACATTCAAAACAACCAAATGTGTGATTTATTTAAAACATTTTTTTTTTTACATATTTAACAACACATGTATGCATTTACTAGCTATTATAATTAATTAATGACAGTTTCAAAACAACCAAATGTGTGATGTATTTTAAATTAAATAAATTCATGACACATTTAATAACACATTTATGTATGTAATACCAGTTATATTTAATAACAGATTCAAAACAACCAAATGTGTGATTTCTTGTCTTCTGTTCTATTGTTAAAACTTAACGTACAAAATTATATTAGCGAAGAGAGAATTTGAAAGTGTTCATTTATGTAAAGACAAATGAGACAAAGTAAAAAATAAAAATAAAAACTATAACATTGTAATGATTACTTGAATTTTTCATTAATTATTATAATTAGTAAAACATACATACATGTGTTATTAAATGTTTCATTAAATTGTTATATTTTATTACTTAATAATTAAACAATCATTGATTTAATTATTTTAGGATTTATTTTAATTAATTAATGACACATTTAAGTAATTTAACAATGTATTTATTTATTACATTTTCCTCACATTTTCCAGGCCATTTTTGCTTTTTATCTGTCAAACTCAGCCATCAAAGTCAGTGGGCGGGTCAAAAACCCATCAAGTCCAGTAATTGCATTGGTTTGAAACCTGGAACTTTGGAAGTCTTTCAAAACACGGCAGCTAAGGAGGATATATTTGTACTTTTTCGGGTTGTTGGCGGTAGATATTTTGGACCTTGCTGGGAAATTGCAAGCAAGACCTGCCGATCCAGTTCACGTGGCAGTCAAAGTCGAGGAATTTATCAAAGTTGTCGGAGTTATTTCCGCACTTTCAGACCAAGACTTTGACCAGTACTCCTGCACTTCTCTGGTCAAAGGGTAACTAATCAGGTGTAAAATAAATTCAATAATTTTTTAAATGATTTATTAAACCGTGAAACCAATAATTAATTAAATAATTAATTAAATCAATAAAAAACTACTTTTATATTAAATAAATTAATGTTTTATTTTTGTATTTAATTCCAATTATAATTAATTAATGACCCATTTAAGTAATTATTTAAAGATTTATAAAATGTTGTCCCATGTGACACTCCACATTAAAGGGTAAACATTTCTATTTACATTATTACTTAATGGGAAAAATCATGTGTGTTACGAACAGGCAAAATACTATTGATTAAATTAATAAATACGCTACTAGGCATGAACTTACACCAGGCCTGGGCAATTATTTAGAGAAAAAATATGTCTGGGTGCCGTTATTATGACAACGCCTTAAAGACAGAATGACATTTGACACTTTTTTACTGAATGAGACACCCAGAATGTACATGAAAATAAAGAATGTGGGATTTACAATATTAAGTATGCAGGATAAAACACTGAATATTGACAACGTCTCCATCGACATATTTTACAATCAAGCGAAACACAACAAAAATGCAACAAACACAGCAAATATGAACGCGAAGGGTAAAAAACCCCCCACCTACAATCTAATACATCTGATACATCACTAAGCTTTAGAACTTTGTTGTGGAAACACTCCCCACCCACACTGCTTGGTGCCTCGTCTGAGCTGCTGTAACTTAGATGACCATAGTAACTAATTAGATTACCACAGTAACAAATTAAATGACCATAGTAATTAATTAGATTACCATAGTAATTAATTAGATTACCACAGTAACTAGTATATCATGCAAAAGCACAGATTACAAGCATTGAAAGACTTAGTATAGTTGAAGACTTACGGTCATTAGAAAACATCATAATGGCAGCTACACTTTCCATCTTAAAGATCTAAAAATATTTGGGAATGTCCAGCGGGCCTGATTGAAAAGCTTAACGGGCCACACGCGGCCCCCGGGCCTTAATTTGCCCAGGTCTGACTTACACCATAACACTGACTTGGTGTCTGGTATCGAGTCTTAGAAATTCCTAAATTGTTGCAGCCCCAATCTGTATGTGGGTCAAGTCTGACAGGAAATCTTTGTGGGCTTGTAAGGTTTCCTCGTTAAACCAAGTGAGTTTGAATTAAAAGTACTAAAACATGTGTTGAGTATTTGTTGACATTTCTATGAGTGATGAGATGAGGACATGTTCCTCTTAACGACCAGAGGATGATGCATCATTGAACAAGCCCACGGTCTGACCTACAAAAATGACTAATTAGTCTTCATACTACATTTCCATCTTCATATTTGGCAGGCGAACATGCTAAAATAATACATACCTCCATGAATCATCTCCCCAAGTGGACTTTTTTTAGGGAACCACTTTTATTGTGCAGAAAATAATGCAAATTTAGCCACTTTGAGAACATAATTTTTTGGACTATAAGGCGCACTTATAATCCTTTCATGTTCTTAAAAATCGACAGTGAGCCTAATGTACGGATACATTCTGTGTTGTGCTTCGTGACCTCGAAGCAATTTTATTTGGCACATGGTGTAATGATAAGTGTGACCATTAGATGGCACTCATACATAAGAGAAAGTATTAAAGGCCGACTAAAACCCACTACTACCGACCACGCAGTCTGATAGTTTATACATCAATGATGAAATCTTAACATTGCAACACATGCCAATACGGCCGGGTTAACTTATAAAGTGCAATTTTAAATTTCCCGCTAAACTCCCGGTTGAAAACGTCTATGTATGATGACGTATGCACGTGACGTCAATCGTTGAAACGGAAGTATTCGGACACATTGGATCCAATACAAAAAACTCTGTTTTCATCTCAAAATTCCACAGTATTCTGGACATCTGTGTTGGTGAATCTTTTGCAATTTGTTTAATGAACAATGAAGACTGCAAAGAAGAAAGTTGTAGGTGGGATCGGTGTATTAGCGGCGGACTACAGCAACACAACCAGGAGGACTTTGAGATGGATAGCAGACGCGCTAACCGTCGACCTCAGCTTGACTTTCTCCGTCTCCGGGCCGCCGACCGCATCTATGATCGTCGCTCCGTCGATCGTCGCTCCGTCGATCGCTGGAACGCAGGTGAGCACGGGTGTTGATGAGCAGATGAGAGCTGGCGTAGGTGGATAGCTAATGTTTGTAGCATAGCTCTGTGAGGTCCCGTTGCTAAGTTAGCTTCAATGGCGTCGTTAGCAACAGCATTGTTAAGCTTCGCCAGCCTGGAAAGCATTAACCGTGTAGTTACATGTCCATGGTTTAATAGTATTGTTGATCTTCTGTCTATCCTTCCAGTCAGGGACTTATTTGTTTTGTTTCTATCTGCATTTAAGCCCGATGTGCTATCACGTTAGCTCCGTAGCTAAAGAGCTTCGCCGATGTATTGTCGTGGAGATAAAAGTCACTGTGAATGTCCATTTCGCGTTCTCGACTCTCATTTTCAAGAGGATATAGTATCCGAGGTGGTTTAAAATACAAATCCGTGATCTACAACAGAAAAAAGAGAAAGTGTGGAATCCAATGAACCCTTGTACCTAAGTTACGGTCAGAGCGAAAAAAGATATGTCCTGCACTGCACTCTAGTCCTTCACTCTCACGTTTCTCATCCACAAATCATTCATCCTCGCTCAAATTAATGGGGTAATCGTCGCTTTCTCGGTCCGAATCACTGTCGCTGCTGGTGTAAACAATGGGGAAATGTGAGGAGCCTTTCAACCTGTGACATCACGCTACTTCCGGTACAGGCAAGGCTTTTTTTATCAGCGACCAAAAGTTGCGAACTTTATCGTCGATGTTCTCTACTAAATCCTTTCAGCAAAAATATGGCAATATCGCGAAACGATCAAGTATGACACATAGAATGGATCTGCTATCCCCGTTTAAATTAAAAAAAATCATTTCAGTAGGCCTTTAAAGTTCGATGATTTGGTCAAATTGCAAACAGCTAAAATGATGTACAAAGCAAACTATAACCTGCTACCAAAGAATGTACAACAATTCTTCTCAACTAAAGAGGAGAAATATAACCTTAGAGGAAAATCTAATTTAAAACATTTGTATGCACGTACAACACTTAGAACCTTTAGCATATCAGTATGTAGAATTAAATGATGGAATGGATTAAGTAATGAAGTTAAATATTGTATTGATATGATCCAGTTTAAGAGGTTGTTCAAATTAATAGTGCTTACAAAGTACAAAGAAGAAGAATTAGGAGAATTACTTTCAACCTTATTGAAAATAAGATATTCTTCATCTCAGTATGTTAATAATGACTGAATTAATTAATTACATATTACAAAAGTGTTGTATATACTAATTCATAGATGTCATTCTATTATAGAAAGGTCAGTAAATGATGTATATATTTTTAAACGCTCTGAAGTGGGAAAGAGGTAGGATTAAATAAGCTTTGCTTCTTCCTACTCCTTTTCGGACATGATGTAAAGTGAATGGTATGAAATTGTGTGATGTATTATGCTGTAAGTGTGTTCATGTTCGAGATGAACTAAAGATAGAAAGAAAGAAAGAGATACGTGCAGACTGCAGAATGATGTCCGTACAATAAATGACACGAGCAAGCAACACCAAAACGTTGATGTTTCATTGAGAATATAAAACATTGCACACGGCGCTCAAAAATCTGTGAATATGTTTTAGCATGACTTCGGTAAGCTATGAAGCCGCACCGCTTGACGGATTGTCAGCGCATTACGGATTGTCAGCGCATTACGGCTACCATAGTCAGACGTACTGTGCTTCAACATATAGGTTAAGTTACCGTATTTTTCGGATTATAAATCGCAGTTTTTTTCATAGTTTGGCCGGGGGTGCGATTTATACTCTGGAGCGATTTATGTGTGAAATTATTAACACATTATCGTAAAATATCAAATAATATTATTTATTCATTCACGTAAGAGACTAGACGTACCGATAGAAGAGGAAGCGGCGCATTGTCTACCTTTGGAGTTGGTAGAGTTGTTTAGAAGCGACACAGAGGAAGAAGATTTCATGGGATTTAGCGATCAGGAGTGACAGATTGTTTGGTAAACGTATAGCATGTTCTATATGTTATAGTTATTTGAATGACTCTTACCATAATATGTTACGTTAACATACCAGGCACGTTCTCAGTTGGTTATTTATGCGTCATATAACGTACACTTATTCAGCCTGTTGTTCACTATTCTTTATTTATTTTAAATTGCCTTTCAAATGTCTATTTTTTCTGTTGGATTTTATTAAATAAATTTCCCCAAAAATGCGACTTATACTCCAGTGCGACTTATATATGTTTTTTTCCTTCTTTATTATGCATTTTCGGCCGGTGCGACTTATACTCCGGAGCTATTTATAATCCAAAAAATACGGTAAGTTAAAGTACCAATGATTGTCACACACACACTAGGTGTTGTTATGGTGTGTGTATAAAGACCCCAAAAAGAAAATTTTATTTGCTTTTTCAATCCATCCATTTTCTACCGCTTGTCACGGGGGGGGGGGGGGGGGGGGGGCGGAGCCTATCCCAGCTGCACACGAGCGGAGGGCGGGGTACACCCTGGACAACTTGCCACCTCATCGCAGGGCCAACACAGATAGACAACATTTACACTCACATTTACACACTAGGGATAATTTAGTGTTGCCAATCAACCGATCCCCAGGTGCATGTCTTTGCAATATTATGCAAAACCAACTTTTCTTACCTATTGGTACCTGGTGATGTGTATTTGAGATTTTCCTAAGTCCCGGCAAATTTGCGCGCGTCCGCCATTGTAGTCAATAAACTCCTTCTTGTTCTTTATCCTCCTGTTGTGGGGCATTTTCTAACACAAAGTAGCGCACGGTTCTAACTTTATTCTGTCAGTAGACTCAATATGGGAGCACTAATAACTACCAGTACAACAAAGATGACGGGGAGAAGACGCTGTCGAAGTGGAGGCGCGTAAATACGACCGCCCACAAAACGGCGCATCCTGAAAAGACGGTCAGAAAGCGGCTTGAAGATAGTCGGTAAAACATCATCTATCCGAAAATTTGACCAAAGAACCACCATTACATGTTATGTAGAGCAGTGTTTTTCAACCTTTTTTGAGCCAAGGCACATTTTTTGCGTTGAAAAATCCAGAGGCACACCACCAGCAGAAATCATTAAAAAACGAAACTCAGTTGACAGTAAAAAGTTGTTGTCGCAATTGTTGGATATGACTTTAAACCATAACCAAGCATGCATCACTATAGCTCTTGTCTCAAAGTAGGTGTACTGTCACCACCTGTCACATCACGCCCTGAATTATTTTGAGTTTTTTGCTGTTTTCCTGCATGTAGTGTTTTACTTCTTGTCTTGCACTCCTATTTTGGTGGCTTTTTCTGTTTTTTTTGGGATTTTCCTGTAGCAGTTTCATGTCTTTCTTTGAGCGATATTTCCCGCATCTACTTTGTTTTAGCAATCAAGAATATTTCAGTTGTTTTTATTCTTCTTGGTGGGGACATTGTTGATTGTCATGTCATGTTCAGATGTGCATTGTGGACGCCGTCTTTGTTCCACAGTAAGTCTTTGCTGTCGTCCAGCATTCTGTTTTTGTTTATATTGTAGCCAGTTCAGTTTTAGTTTCGTTCTGCATAGCCTTCCCTAACTTTCATTGCCTTTTCTTAAGGGCACTCACCTTTTGTTTATTTTTGGTTTAAGCATTAGACACCTTTTTACCTGCACGCTGCCTCCCGCTGTTTCCGACATCTACAAAGCAATTAGCTACCGGCTGCCACCTACTGATATGGAAGAGTATTACACGGTTACTCTGCCGAGCTCCAGACAGCACCGACACTCAACTACAACACATAATTTGCAGACTATAATTACTGGTTTGCTAAAAAATATTTTTAACCCAAATAGGTAAAATTTGATAATCTCCCACAGCACACCAGACTGTTTCTCACAGTGGTTGAAAAACACTGATGTAGACCAATGTTTCTTAACCCAAGGACTGTGGCCCTTTGTTGGGCCTTGAGCGGCCCCTAGAGAGCAGCCAAAAAATATGTTTCTCAGCTGTGGTCCGTCTAAGTATGGGCCGCAGCGGTACGTCGTTGTAATGCATTTTTCCACCACTTGTGGCAGTAATGAAAATATCAGACAAACAGAAGAAGTCTGAAGCTAAAGTCATAGAGAAGTTCAGTTTAGTTCAGTTCAGTTTCAGTTTATTTGGAACATGCATACGATACAATGTAATGCATCACATATTTCCAGTTGTTTCATTACTGCACGTCCGAAAAGGAGTAGGAAGAAGCAGAGCTTATTTAATCTACCCCTTTTCATACCATAGCAATTTTATCCCATTTCCTTGTCCTCTGTAACAGAACAGTGAATAAATAAATAATATACCATAGTAAGTGAACAAATACTAAATACATAAATAATCGTTTTCTCAATCTTCTTAAGTGCAAAAATTATGACTAAAGTGGTGAAGCATTAATTTTATTGACAATTTAGTTAAGAAACATATGTATTATTAATTTAGTTTAGTTATTTTAGCACCACACAATTGCATGTATATTTATTTATCATCAGTTATTTATGAGTCCTTTCTTTCGCAGTATATATTTGCTTAGTACTTATTTCTCTAATTAGACTGACCTAAGCCTGAGGTTTATGTGTTAAATAAAATATAAACTTTTAGTCTTTTGTTTTGTTTAGTCATTTGACATTTTTTTTCACGTAAATAGGTTCGATATAATTATTGAATACGATTAAAATCAAGAGTAAGATTACTAATTCAGTGTTGATATTTGAGGGGACCACGGGCCCCTCTCTAGTGGAAAAGTTGGGCCCCGAGCTCAAAAAAAGGTTAAGGACCAAGGAAGTGTTTTAAATGTAGAAAAAACAAAAAATCATAATATTGATTGATTGATTGATTGAAACTTGTATTAGTAGATTGCACAGTACAGTACATATTCCGTACAATTGACCACTAAATGGTAACACCCGAATACGTTTTTTTGTCCACGTTAATCAATTCATGGTACATTCGAGGTACATTACCCCTTTAATGCGCCTTATTGTATGAAAATAGACTTGAATACACCCGCTGATTGGCAGTGCGCCTTATAACCCGGTGCGCCTTATGGTCCAAAAAAATAAGATCGTTTGCCGAGTCAGGACGCGATTTTTTAAATGTTTCCATCCGTCTTAACGGTAGCACTTTAGTACGGGGAACATATTCACCATTAATTAGTTGCTTATTAACATGCAAATTAGTAACATATTGGCTCTTAATTAGTCATTATTAAGTACTTATTAATGCCTTATTATCACAGTGGAGTTATTGAATCTGTTGAGCTGATTGGAGAGCTAGCTTCCACAGCTGGTGGCTCCATGACGATGACTTCTGTTTTGTTTGATCGGCCGTTTTACTGTCGTTTTACAGACACCGTTTGGAAACAATTAAGGTATGTAAATAAACATTTACAGAATCTTCCTGTGCAAATAACTAATATCACAACATATACATATTCGGCTTATAGTCCGATGCGTCTAATATAAGTGAAGTGAATTATATTTATATAGCGCTTTTCTCTAGTGACTCAAAGCGCTTTTACATAGTTAAACCCAATATCTAAGTTACATTTTTAAACCAGTGTGGGTGGCACTGGGAGCAGGTGGGTAAAGTGTCTTGCCCAAAGGACACAACGGCAGTGACTCGGTTGGCAGAAGCGGGGATCGAACCTGGAACCCTCAAGTTGCTGGGACGGCCACTCTACCAACCGAGCTATACCGTCCCAATGGAAAAAAACTTTTTTCTTCTAAAATTTATCGGTAGCGGCTTATATCCCTTATTCTGCTAGGCCTTATTATACAACCAATAATAAACCCTAACCCCAACCCCAACCCTAACCCTAATCCTAACCCTCTAACCCGGGGGTCGGCAACCCGCGGCTCTAGAGCCGCATGCGGCTCTTTAGCGCCGCCCTACTGGCTCTCTGGAGATTTTTCAAAAATGTATGAAGAATGGAAAAAGATGAGGGGAAAAAAATCTATTTTTTTGTTTTAGTATGGTTTCTGTAGGAGGACAAACATGACACAAACCTCCCTAATTGTTATAAAGCACACTGTTTATATTAAACATGCTTCACTGATTCGAGTATTTGGCGAGCGCCGTTTTGTCCTACTTATTTTGGCGGTCCTTGAACTCACCGTATAGTTTGTTTACATGTATTGATTGATATAACTTTCTCCGACTTTCTAGGACGTGTTTTATGCCACTTTTTCTGTCTCATTTTGTCCACCAAACTTTTAACGTTGTGCATGAATGCACAAAGGTGAGTTTTGTTGATGTTATTGACTTGTGTGGAGTGCTAATCAGACATATTTGGTCACTGCATGACTGCAAGCTAATCGATGCTAACATGCTATTTAGGCTAGCGATGTGTACATATTGCATCATTATGCCTCATTTGTAGCTATATTTGAGGTCATTTAGTTTCCTTTAAGTCCTCTTAATTACATTTATATCTCATGACACATGTAATATGGCTTTTAATTTTTTGCGGCTCCAGACAGATTTGTTTTTGTATTTTTGGTCCAATATGGCTCTTTCAACATTTTGGGTTGCCGACCCCTGCTCTAACCCTAACCCTATGACCCTAACCCTAACCATATACCCGTAAATTAAGTCTTTGTTACTTGGAACATGTTCCCCATACTAAAGTGTTACCGTCTTAATTTAACCCCAGTGAGGTCAGACGGATCGGCACGGCGCGTCGTGGAAATACAATCCGTGCGGCCATTTTACCCAACTTATCCTCGCTGAGTGCCCCCCTATTGCCGTCCCTCTCAGATTCTCAACCCTGTCCAAACACAACAAGCGGACACTTGTAAAAACACTCGCTTAAAACATCTTTTATTGTTTTTAACGTCTCCCACTCGTCCCCTGCCGGCACATCCAATCAAATTATAACTGTGGCGAGTGCGGAGGAACTGCCATAACCGGGGCGCGGAATCCCTAGAAGTCGATCAGGAGAGACGTGATTCCCCTTGTCGCCAACTTTACTCCTCCTTTTTTAAAAATTTTATTTCATGTAATCCCAGTGAGAAACCGAAGAGAGGAAGAAAGGCGGTGCGCGACACCCAAAGACGTTATGATAACAGAATGGAAACCAACGCCAAAACCCTTTCATAATCTCGGGCATGGAGGGAGGCTTTGGCGTGCGTTGGTGTGCGTGGACGGCACACAAGTTGCACTCATGGGTAACAGATGGCGCCTTATCATCGGCTACCATCGGCTGTGCAGCACACATTCCTAGACAGGCCAGTAATGCCTTTTCGCCGCGTTCACTCGGTGTCAGTGCCGCGCTCAAACTCGCCGTCCGTCTGATCGGCGTGCGAATCATCAAACTGGGAACAATGGAGCGCTTTCATCGGCAAAATTGTTGATTGGGAATGCAAGTGTGTGCCATCGTCGTTTTTTTTT
>NC_084749.1:18049316-18097031 GCF_033978785.1 Entelurus aequoreus | reverse complement strand
TGCTTATTTTCTCTTCTAACATGTTCTACCTACACTTCTGTTGACATGTAATAATCACTTACTCTTCTGTTGTTTGATACTTTACATTAGTTTTGGATGATACCACAAATTTGAGTATCAATGCGATACCAAGTAGTTACAGGATTATACATTGGTAATATTCAAAGTCCTCATATGTCCATGGACATATTTCTAGATTGTATAAACATAATATACATTTCTTTTAGACGAAAGAAGATTTTGTGATGCTAAAAAATATAAATTTAATCGTAGTAGTATCGACTAGATACGCTCCTGTACTTGGTATCATTACAGTGGCTGTTAGGTGTTAAAGTTAAGTTAAGTTAAAGTACCAATGATTGTCACACACACACTAGATGTGGTGGAATTTGTCCTCTGCGTTTGACCCATCCCCTTGTTCACCCCCTGGGAGGTGAGGGGCGCAGTGAGCAGCAGCGGTGCCGCGCCCGAGAAGAATTTTTGGTGATTTAACCCCCAATTACTACCCTTGATGCTAAATGCCAAGCAGGGAGGTAATGGGTCCCATTTTTATAGTCTTTGGTATGACTCTAGATCCACCAATGGCATTTGTTTCTATTGTAGCGTCCCGGAAGAGTTGGTGCTGCAGGGAATTCTGGGATATTGTTGTGTAGTGTTTATGTTGTGTTGCGGTGCAAAATATTCTCCCAAAATGTGAATGGTAAATGGATTATACTCGTATCGCGCTTTTCTACCTTCAAGGTACTCAAAGCGCTTTGAGACTATTTCCACATTCACCCATTCACACGCACATTCACACATGCAAGGCCCTAACCACGACCCATCAGGAGCAAGGGTGAAGTGTCTCGCTCAAGGACACAACGGACGTGACGAGGTCGGTAGAAGGTGGGGATTGAACCAGGAACCCTCAGGTTGCTGGCACGCCCACTCTCCCAACAGCGCCGTGAAGAGAAGTGAATTATTTTTATATAGCGCTTTTCTCTAGTGACTCAAAGCGCTTTACATAGTGAAAGCCAATATCTAAGTTACATTTAAACCAGTGTGGGTGGCACTGGGAGCAGGTGGGTAAAGTGTCTTGCCCAAGGACACAACAACAGTGGCTAGGATGGCGGAAGCGGGAATCGAACCTGGAACCCTCAAGTTGCTGGCACGGCCACTCTACCAACCTACCCCATGTGTCCGTCCCCCGAAATGTGTTTGTCATTGTTGTTTAGTGTGGTTTCCCGATATGGCACATGTTTATGACAGTGTTGGTATTGTTCATACGGTCACCCTTAGTGTGACATGTATGGCTGTTGATTAAGTATGCCCTTCATTCGCATGTGATCAGCGTAACTGAAGTTAAATGAATCGTCTTAAAGGTCAGTGATCGGACATATCGAAACCTCGGGTTGAAATTGTCAATCATAGACAAATATTAATACGTTCCGAAATGTGCCGTGCAGGAGATCTTTTTTCCACGCCACAAGTGTCTTTTACTAGTGATTTGCCAACTGAATAATTCAGCGGGCTTCTCCACCTTTGAAAGTGGGCCCATCTTATTCAATATTTAGTTGTCTTTTCACTGTGGCAAAGGGGGGGGGGTCTTCAATAATTTAAGGACAATACAGGGGCCCTGCGAGGGGTTAATAGGGCTGCTTTGCACTGGCAGGGAGAATTGGAGGCAAAATGGGCGACGGAGGTGATGACACGGGGAAAGATTTATGGAAAACATCTTGAGGGCGAGAGACTCATGTGACACGGGGGAAGTCGGAGTTAAGTGCAGCTTGGTCTCCGGAAAACGGATCCATAGAAATAAGGTTAAAATGTACTTTTTAGTGGGGTTTTTTTTAAATCAACAAATAGTTCAAATTAGGGCTGTCAAATGTACTGCATTAACTCCACAATTAATGAAATAAATAAATATATTTTTAAACAGATTAAAAAGGGACAAGCGGTAGAAAAAAGATGGATCATACTTTTTAGTTTGAATTAATCAGGATTAATCAGAGAATTACTCGCTTGAATGATTGAAATTAACTTTAAGACCCTGATATTTACACAAAAATGCATTTTTTTTATTATTGGTCAGAATATCTTTTTGTTTTGGTAAATGTTTTACTTGTTTTAGGTGTGCTCACTGGCAGATTTCACTCCAAACTGTTAGCATGTTTTGAGCAAATAATTACATACGTACAAGCAAAACTATTTTTTTGTGTGTGTATCCAAATACTTGGGTCTTTCTTCAATTGTAATTATGCAATGAGTGATAAATTTGATGTAAAAAATATATATATATATTTGTCTACCTAAAATCGTTAACGGACCCTTTTTTTTTGCATAAATTACAATAACCTACTTATGAGTTTTTAGGCATTAAAAAGTTTGACTTTTTTTTTTTAAACCTCCATTTTTCAGAGTTGAAATCTGCATTTTAAGTTCAACTGATCTCTCTTCCTCACAAAAAATACATAATATGTTTGTGTCCAACTTCATCAGTTTTACTTGTATTTTTGAATATGTATATACATACATCTATACATACATATACACACACACACACATATCTAAACACACACACACATATATATATATAATATATATATATATATTATATATATATATATATATATATATATATATATATATATATATATATATATATATATATATATACATACATATATATATATATATGTATATATATACATACATACATATACGTATATATATATATATAGATATATATATATATATATATATATATATATATATATATATATACATACACGTATATATATATATATATATATATATATATATATATATATATATATATATATATATATATATATATATATATATACATACACGTATATATATATATATATATATACATACACGTATATATATATATATATATATATATATATATATATATATATATATATATATATATATATATATATATACACACACATATATACACACACACATATATATATATATATATATATATATATATATATATATATATATATATATATATATATACACAATACAGGCCAACATTTTGGACACACCTTCTCATTTCAATGAGTTTTCTTTATTTTCATGACTATTTACATTGTAGATTGTCACTGAAGGCATCAAAACTATGACACCTGTGAAGTGAAAACCATTTCAGGTGACTACCTCTTGAAGCTCATCGAGAGAATGCCAAGAGTGTGCAAAGCAGTAATCAGAGCAAAACTGGCTATTTTGAAGGAACTAGAATATAAAACATGTTTTCAGTTATTTCACCTTTTTTTTGTTAAGTACATAACTCCACATGTGTTCATTCATAGTTGTGATGCCTTCAGTGACAATCTACAATGTAAATAGTCATGAAAATAAAGAAAACACATTTAATGAGAAAGTGTGTCCAAACTTTTGGCCTGTAATATATATATATATATATATATATATATATATATATATATATATATATATATATATATATATATATATATATACACATACAGACACACACACACACATACATATATATATATATATATATATATATATATATATATATATATATATATATATATATATATATATATATATATATATATATATATATTTATACAGCGTAGGATTGATTTCTGTAAAACAGTGCTCAATACATGAGTGTAGAGCGTGGTATATAGTAATATAAGAAATAACACATTGGAATATAAAGATTTAATCTCTTGATGAGTGGGTAACCGCGAAACAGGCTTCATAAATACCATTTTTGATACCAGATTGAACTAATATACACAAAATATTGCTACATGCTAATAAAAACAACATTTACATTTTAGTAACAATAGTTAATTGATTTGCAGCCAAAAAGCACTTTTTAAAACAACAAAAGTTGCAGCAGTAATATTAAATATGTAAGTCAAAATATAGCCAGCAATGCAATATATCCAGTAACATGAACATTTTAACAATTACATTAATATTATTTAGTTGTTGGCGGATGTCCCCTTCATTTAAAATCTGCAAGGAATAGAAGGAATGGCTAATGTGCACGTCCTTCCACCATCTTGTTTTTAAAGATTTTTTTTTTTTTTTTTTACAATAGCTGCCCAATGGAATAAAGTGACACAATAGTGTCTATTGTAGCGTCTAACGTACAACTTTGAGATTAAGGCTCCTGCAAAACACAGCTCTTAATTTGATGTCTCTCATAGTGACCACAATGCATTCGTGTTAAAATGTAGGTCAAATACAATCCAAGTCCAAAGTCCCTGACCAGTGGACCAAAATGTGTGGTGAAAAAATTATAAACCTATAATATTTGAATCTCCAATTACATTAGAAAAATGTTTATACAGTCAAGTATTTATCCGTCCATTTATCTTTTGTAGCATGACTACAACCTGTTTCTCCAAAATAGCCAAGTTCCAAAACTATCTATTGATAAAGTTTTTTTGAACAAATGTTACATGTTTGTGGCTTGAATTGTGAAACCGGCAAAGACAGAAAACACTTCCAACAAAAAAAGAGCACTAGCAGACACACAGCATGAGCCCGAGATGAAAATGTGTTTATATTGCGGGGGGACGGTCTATCATAATATGTTACCGTACGGTGATTTGAACTTGCAGTTTAATGTTGCGAGACAACTATTATTAAAAACTAGTGGGAGATTCTATAAGGAAGAGTTTTGTTTTTTTACCACCAAATTGGACCATATGGGAATATACAAGTAAGTAATTGTAATTATATAGCTTCTTTTTTTTTTTTTTTTACAAAGTGCTTTACCTGGTTAAAATACAAACAATACATTCAAATATCGGCATTATTATTTACCATGAATTGATTTAAACAAGTTAAAAAACGTATTCGGGTGTTACCATTTAGTGGTAAATTGTACGGAATGTGTACTGTACTGTGCAAGCTACTAATAAAAGCTTCAATCAATCAATCAATCAATGAAACAAGGAAAATAAGATACTAAATATACAAAATAATAATGGAATATTACTGGAACATACGCTGAAACAAATGTGTTTTTTGCTGCTTTTTAAAAATACACAAGGACACAGCTTCAATTGTGCTAAACATAATCAAACCATTTTGTTTTAATTCATTAGACAATAATTAAAATCCAACAACATAGAAGGTAAGTTATCGCTTGAGTTGCATAAGGCGGTAACATATTTAAATTAGGGCTGTCAAAAAACAACAAGTTAACTCATGTGATCAATCACGACTCGCATTAATCATGTATATACACAGATTAATTATTGATTTTTTTGCCCGCCCATGCTCCTTAATCTTAAAGACAGGACTTTGGGTACAACTGTGACCAAGTTCTGAGCAAATGAATGATGCGCATTCAAGTAAAACAGAAAAATAAAATCATTTGTGTCAAAATATTGGGGTCTTTTAAACTCATTTAAATTATGCAAATGAGTGCTTTTTATTATGAAAATAATTATGCAAATAATTATGCAAATTGTGTAAACATGTGATTAATCAGGATTAATCTTAATTCAAAAGTGTGATTTATCCTGATTTGAAAAATCACTCATTTGAATGAATTGAAACTCCTTGCTATTCAAATTCAGTCCATTAAAACTTTGTTCAAGCGATTAAATATGAAAATTGAAAATATATACTGTATAAATTAATTTAATTCTTAATAGTAATATAATTGTGATGCATGTGCACTGCAAAAAGTTAGTGGTCAAAAAACAAGAGAAAAAATACAAAAATGAGGTGTATTTTATTTGAACGAAGCAAAATTATCTGCTGATAGAACAAGAAAATTCAGCTTGTCAAGGCTTTCCAAAACAAGTAAAATTAGCTAACCTCAATTAACCCAAAAATACCTTAAAATAAGTATATTCTCACTAATAACAACTGTACTACTATATGAGTACGTATTTTCTATTGTTTCATTGAAAATAAAACAGCAAAGTCCATTTGACTGTCATTCGTTTTAATTATGAGACACAATTGCGTCAAAATAATGATTTTTTTTTTTTCATGCTTGAAATAAGAAATTATTACTTTAAAAAAAGCCGTTTTATACTTGTGAGTGTTGATGACACAGCTTTGCAACAGTTGATATTCTAGTTTCAAGCATGTTTTACTCAATATAGGTCATCAAATCTCAGCAACAAGCTGTAATATCTTACTGAAATCATTTAGGACCAAAACACTTAAAACAAGTAAAACACTCTAACATAAAATCTGCTTAATGAGAATAGTTATTTTATCAGACATAAAATAAGCAAATATCACCCTTATTTGAGATATTTAATCTTACTTAGATTTCAGTTTTTGCAGTGTGTCTAATTCTAAAAAATGTGAATGTAAAAAAAAAAATAAAAAAAAAATAAAAAAAACTACTACCTTACTTTATTTCATCATGTTTTACATTTAACTTTATTATTTTGTGATGTAATAATTCATGAGGATGCAAAATATGAACATCTTTATTTAGTTTGTAGTTGAATGACCTCTTTTTCAATCACTGTGTATTACTTTTCATTATTATTGTTATTGTCATTCTTATATCAATATATGATATTATTATTTTTATAGTTGTTCTTTAACAAGGCAGGGAAGCGGACAGCTTGGGCCACTTATCGCTATTTCCGATATTTAACCTTTGACCTTTGTAGCGCCATACAAGCAGTACAAGTCATGTCCTTCAAGCCCTCGGCTTCTGGTCATCAATGATCACAAGCCATCATTTCGCAAACGTCGGGCGTTGTCGTCCCTAATTGATTTGGGGATCCGCGTGTCCTATTAATAATTCAGAGTGACGTAGATTAAGAATTTAACTGCCCGTCGTCATTAGAGTCATCAAAATGTAATAAAGGAGTGAGCTACATTTGCACTTAATTTAATCAAACTGACTTTTATGCCCTCCTTTTTTTTTCTCCCAGACCGTATGTAATGAGTGCATTTATTTATTTATTTATTTTTTTTATAGTCTTAAGTCTAGTCACTGAAATCATCTGATTGACTAGTGCCTGATAAAATACAGTTACTTACTGGAGAAAATGTTACCAAAAATTGCATGGAAACTTCTTTTGTGTCCTGTTTAAAAGGCTGCAGCGCCCCCTGTTGGCATAGAGCAGAAAAGGGCCTGGTTGGAATTGGCTTCATTTAACAAAGTCATGGTTTGTAATGGACACCACCAGCAGGAAACCACTTCTTTTTTCCTTTTTTTTTTTTTATTTTTTTTTTATGAACTTGTATGAAGTGAGCATTTTTTATTATCAGTGATCTGAGCTCTGTGGTTTCTCTAAAGAGGCTCGGCGATGCCCACTCAGGACATTCATCAGCGTAATGAAGCCGAGCTAATCTCAAATGTCATCAATTACTGCCTCATTGGAGCCGCCATTTTTTTATTTATTTTTTTTTATTTTACAAGATGTTTTAAATGCATCAAAGAGCAGCAGAAAAGAAAAAAAAAGCTTCAGTACGCTGCAAAAACTGAAATCTAAGTAAGATTGAATATCTCAAATAAGGGTGATATTTGCTTATTTTCTCACTAAGCAGATTGTATGTTAAGAGTGTTTTACTTGTTTTAAGGGTTTTGGTCCTAAATGATCTCGGTAAGATATTACAGCTTGTTGCTGAGATTTTATGACCTATATTGAGTAAAACATGCTTGAAACTAGAATATCAACTAATGCAAAGCTGTAAGTATAAAACTACTTTTTTAAAGTAATAATTTCTTACTTCAAGCATGAAAAAAAAAAACCTTGATGCCGAGCGCATGTCATTATGTCAAGATAATGGCACTAGCATTTACTTCATTTAAGAATATTTTTCAACATATTGAGCAAAAAGTTTTTTTTTTTTTCTACCAAGAAAAGTGCACTTGTTATTAGTGAGAATATACTTATTTTAAGGTATTTTTGGGTTCATTGAGGTTAGCTAATTTTACTTGTTTTGGAAAGTCTTGACAAGCCGAATTTTCTTGTTCTACTGGCAGATAAGTTTGCTTAGTTCAAATAAAATACCCCTAATTTTTTTTTTTTGTTTTGTTTTTTTTTTTCTTGTTTTTGAACACTGACTTTTTGCCGTGTACAAATAGTGGACAAAAAATGTCCCTTTTTTTTTCTACCAAGAAAAGTGCACTTGTTATTAGTGAGAATATACTTATTTTAAGGTATTTTTGGGTTCATTGAGGTTAGCTAATTTTACTTGTTTTGGAAAGTCTTGACAAGCCGAATTTTCTTGTTCTACTGGCAGATAATTGTAATTAGTTCAAATAAAATACCCCTATTTTTTTTTTTTTTTGTTTGGTTTTTTTCTTCTTGTTTTTGAACACTGACTTTTTGCAGTGTACAAATAGTGGACAAAAAATGTCCCTTTTTTTTTACCTCAACAGGTGAATCCCGAGTGTTCCTCTCATGAGTTCCCTTTGAGGATGATGATGATGAGGAGGATGATGATGATGAGCACACTTCTTGTTGGCAGCTGCAACAACTAAGCAAATACAAAACTTAAACAAAACATGGTCCGGGCAACAGATCATGACAGAACTGTTGTATTCTGAATGAATTGATGATGTAAATAATGTACAAATGAAGA
Organism: Entelurus aequoreus; assembly: GCF_033978785.1. NCBI lineage: Eukaryota > Metazoa > Chordata > Actinopteri > Syngnathiformes > Syngnathidae > Entelurus > Entelurus aequoreus. The sequence continues at coordinate 18,088,454 of NC_084749.1, read as the reverse complement.
ACAGGAAGTTGACATGACTTAGTACTGGAATTGTTATGAGATTTAAAAAAAATAATAATAATGGGGGTTGGATTAAATAAACTCTGCTTCTTCTTACTCCTTTTCGGACATGTAAAGAAAAATGATATGTGATGTATCATATTGAAATTGTATACATGTTTGAAATAAACTTCAAGCAGCCAACCATGTTAGTACATTAATTGACGTCCATGAAGAGATGAAAAGTGCGCAAACAAATAGAGTCTTTTGAAATGCTCTTTTTAATGAACGTTGAGAATCGATTCGCAGTTGCAAGCCATACGTTTGGGAGCCGTTCTATGTGCACATGCAGATATAGCGTCACTTGATTGGCAGCTGGACTAGAAAATGAGTCAAAGGAAACGTAGCATCATTTGTTTGTTTCTTTAATTAAATGTATGTTTATTTTATTATTTGTATTTTGCATTTTCTGTTGTTTTTTTAATCCTTTTTTTTTCATCTATTTGTATTAGTTTTTTCTTTTCTGGTTCCTTGTTCTAAAGCAGTGTAAGTGTAGGCTTACTGTACACACAAAAAGCAATAAATCCCATATCTACTTTTTTGCTCGATCCATTCCATAATTGAATGCCACACACTGATATTCTAAATGTACTTAAGCAGCGCTAAGTAACTTTTCAACTTTCATAACCAAAGAAACGAAAAGTTTATTTTGAGGAGACAAAAAAAGAAAAAGGGAGGCTACCACGGGTAAAAGGACAATCAAGGATCAACAATGGCCCGGCTTTCACTGGCTGGCATGAGCTCAAAGATGCTGCCTTGGCTGTGTTCCTGCTGGACTAGTAAGCGACTTTCAATGCTCAAATCCAAATGCTAATGCCAATGTTAGCTACCTGAAATTTGCGTAGTAGCAATAAATAGCCACAATTTTGATATTTCGCCATTCCACACTACTTATTTCGAGAGAAAAAACTCTTCCACCAGTGTTTCTTTGCTTCTTTTACATTTTTGGTAGTAATAATAATATTAATAGATTTTATTTGTAAAAAGCACTTTACATTGAGTAAATAACCTCAAAGTGCTACAGTGTATTAAAAAAAATAAAAATAAAAAGATAATAAAAATAAATATAAATAAAATCTAGAACTAGTATGCATATATCTAAAAAAAAAGGCTTTTTTAAAAAGAGGGGTTTTTAAGCCTTTTTTAAAAGCATCCACAGTCTGTGGTGCCCTCGGGTGGTCAGGGAGAGCGTTCCACAGACTGGCAGCAGAAAGCCCGGTCTCTAGTAGCATCATGTTTGTAGCGCAATCCAAGATCATTTCTTGATAGTGTCTGCTATTTAACATCAGCATAGCCATTAGAGACGTAATATTTGTGACAATATTACAGCGGACATCATGTCAGTTTGATTATGTGCTAGTCCTCATAGGAAATGCAGTCTTTCGTCTGGCAAAACACTACCACTTTAGTCCACTGGCACTGCCAAAATCAACCAAAACTGAAAGTTCTTAAGCGGGGCTTGCATTTTTTTCAAATTAAATGTTTCTCCAGGGTATATTTCTCCGTTTTTATGAAGAATAATTGTTGTACATTCTCGGGTAGCAGGTTATGGTTTGCTTTGTGCATACTTTTAGCGGTTTAGAAATACACTAAATCAATGAATTTCAATATTTTTGATTCAATAAATAAAATGGTTGGAAGTGCAAAAAAATCAGCCAGGCAATCGCATGGTGATTTAGCTTAATGTTTACATGGGTGCTCTTCCCGGCGCATCTGACACATTTTTCACTGAAAAAATGGGAAAGTCTGCTACATAAACCTTTTATTGTTGACAGAGCAAATACAAAAGGGCCGGGAAATAATTTTGCTAAAAAAAATGATATACAGTAAAAGACATTGTCAGTCATTGCTTTTCCTTAACCTATTTTAACGGCTTTTGTTCAAATGTTCTGTGTGTAAATTCCATTTCCTTTAGGCCAGGGGTCACCAACGCGGTGCCCGCGGGCACCAGGTAGCCCGTAAGGACCAGATGAGTAGCCCGCTGGCCTGTTCTAAAAATAGCTCAAATAGCAGCACTTACCCGTGAGCTGCCTCTATTTTTTAAATTGTATTTATTTATTAGCAAGCTGGTCTCGCTGTGCTCGACATTTTTAATTCTAAGAGAGACAAAACTCAAATAGAATTTGAAAATCCAAGAAAATATTTTAAAAACTTGGTCTTCACTTGTTTAAATAAATTCATTAATTTTTTTACTTTGCTTCTTATAACTTTCAGAAAGACAATTTTAGAGAAAAAATACAACCTTAAAAATGATTTTAGGATTTTTAAACACATATACCTTTTTACCTTTTAAATTCCTTCCTCTTCTTTCCTGACAATTTAAATCAATGTTCAAGTAATTTTTTTTTTTTTTATTGTAAAGAATAATAAATAAATTTTAATTTAATTCTTCATTTTAGCTTCTGTTTTTTGACGAAGAATATTTGTGAAATATTTCTTCAAACTTATGATTAAAATGCAAAAAAATTATTCTGGCAAATCTAGAAAATCTGTAGAATCAAATGTAAATCTTATTTCAAAGTCTTTTGAATTTCTTTTAAAATTTTTGCTCTGGAAAATCTAAAAGAAATAATGATTTGTCTTTGTTAGAAATATAGCTTCGTCCAATTTGTTATATATTCTAACAAAGTGCAGATTGGATTTTAACCTATTTAAAACATGTCATCCAAATTCTAAAATGAATCTTAATCAGGAAAAATTACTAATGATGTTCCATAAATTCTTGTTTTAATTTTTTCAAAAAGATTCGAATTAGCTAGTTTTTCTCTTCTTTTTTCCGGTTGAATTTTTAATTTTAAAGAGTCGAAATTGAAGATAAACTATGTTTCAAAATTTAATTGTAATTTTTTTCGTGTTTCCTCCTCTTTTAAACCGTTCAGTTAAGTGTAAATATCATTCATTATTAATAATAACATAGAGTTACAGGTAAATTGAGCAAATTGGCTATTTCTGGCAATTTATTTAAGTGTGTATCAAACTGGTAGCCCTTCGCATTAATCAGTACACAAGAAGTAGCTCTTGCTTTCAAAAAGGTTGGTGACCCCTGCTTTAGGCGTTTACTTACAGTTTGGCGACTACATTTTCCACCCGTTTGTTCTTTCTTTGTTTTGCCGTGCATTTTCAGTTTTCAGGACATAATTCTTTAAGTCATCCGTCTTGACACTTTGATGTTTTCCTTGGTCTACCAGAACGCTTGCCTTTAGATCAGGGATGTCAAACTCGTTGTTCATTGAGGGCCACATCGCAGTTATGGCTGCCATCAGAGGGCCGCTTGTAACAGTGAATAATGTATGAATATGCCTCTGGATATAATTATTAATTATATTAATTGTTTTAAGTAGACCGTCGATTTTACAGTAAAAACTTTACATTTACAAATAGTGTTTTTGTAGTTCTTACAACATTTTACGGTGAATATAAAAACAGTACTACTGTTTTCTTTTTTCTTTTTAACGGAAAAAGCTGGTAGCTTAGTTGCTAGAATTGTACTATTAAATTTACATTACAACATCATATTTTGAATGAAAAAACAGTAAAAGTTCCTTTTTTATTCTGGCAACTTAGCTGCCAGTTTTTCTACCGTAAAAACAAATGTATCGTTTTTTTCTATTTACAGTAATACACCGGTAAAAACAAGATTTTACAGTAAAAATATGGCAGCTCAGTCAACAGAATTTTAACGGAAAAAATGGTAGAATTTTTTTAATTAACAGTAATATGCTGTAAAGAACACCGTAAAATGTATTGTCATTTTTATTAATTTGATGGGTAGCTTGTTGTAAAATCATAAGTCAAGCAGATATTTAAGTAAATATTTTTATTTAGACAAAAAAATGTTTGGAAAGTATACTGTAATATTTGTTGCAATAATGGACACTATTAAAGTTTAATAGGCATGCAATTTCAAGCAGTACATATATTTTTTTCTGTCAAAATGAAAACAATCCATTACCTAGTGTGTGTGTGTGTGTGTGTGTGTGTGTGTGTGTGTGTGTGTGTGTGTGTGTGTGTGTGTGTGTGTGTGTGTGTGTGTGTGTGTGTGTGTGTGTGTGTGTGTGTGTGTGTGTGTGTGTGTGTGTGTGTGTGTAATCATTGGTACTTTAACTTTAACTTAACATTTAGTGAGAAAATATGAAGTACATTATTGACACATATCATTTCCAGGTGTTTGCGGGCCAGGTAAAATGATGTCCCGGGCCAGATCTGGCCCCCGGGCCTTGAGTTTGACACCTGTATTTTAGATCCTTCCCATGTTGTTGGTATTCGGTGCAGATATTAGACACAGCTGACTGTGAACAATCAACATCTTTGGCAACTTTGCGTGATGATTTACAGCAGGGGTCACCAACGCGGTGCCCGCGGGCACCAGGTAGCCCGTAAGGACCAGATGAGTAGCCCGCTGGCCTGTTCTAAAAAATAGCTCAAATAGCAGCACTTACCAGTGAGCTGCCTCTATTTTTTAAATTGTATTTATTTACTAGCAAGCTGGTCTCGCTTTGCCTGACATTTTTAATTCTAAGAGAGACAAAACTCAAATAGAATTTGAAAATCCAAGAAAATATTTTAAAGACTTGGTCTTCTTTTGTTAAAATAAATTCATTAATGTTTTTACTTTGCTTCCTATAACTTTCAGAAAGACAATTTTAGAGAAAAAATACAACCTTAAAAATTATTTTAGGATTTTTAAACACATATACCTTTTTACCTTTAAAATTCCTTCCTCTTCTTTCCTGACAATTTAAATCAATGTTCAAGTAATTTTTTTTTTTTATTGTAAAGAATAATAAATACATTTTAATTAAATTTTTCATTTTAGCTTCTGTTTTTTCGACAACGAATATTTGTGAAATATTTCTTCAAACTTATTATGATTAAAATTTTAAAAAAATATTTTGGCGAATCTAGAAAATCTGTAGAATGAAATTTAAATCTTATTTCAAAGTCTTTTGAATTTCTTTTAAAATTTTTGTTCTGGAAAATCTAGAAGAAATAATGATTTGTCTTTGTTAGAAATATAGCTTGGTCCAATGTGTTATATATTCTAACAAAGTGTAGATTGGATTTTAACCTATTAAAAACATGTTATCAAAATTCTAAAAATGAATCTTAATCAGGAAAAATTACTAACGATGTTCCATAAATTCTTTTTTTAATTTTTTCAAAAAGATTCGAATTAGCTAGTTTTTCTCTTCTTTTTTTCGGTTGAATTTTGAATTTTAAAGAGTCGAAATTGAAGATAAACTATGTTTCAAAATTTAATTGTCATTTTTTTCATGTTTTCTCCTCTTTTAAACCGTTCAATTAAGTGTAAATATCGTTAATTATCAATAATAACAGAGTTAAAGGTCAAATGAGCAAATTGAATATTTCTGGCAATTTATTTAAGTGTGTATCAAACTGGTAGCCCTTCGCATTAATCAGTACCCAAAAAGTAGCTCTTGGTTTCAAAAAGGTTGGTGACCCCTGATTTACAGTCTTGAAAAAGTTTGATCATCCTCGTCTTTGTTTCAACTGAAATCTCTCGCATTGGAGCCATGAATCATGTCCATCCACACGGTGCAACAGCTCTCCAAAGTGTGAACACTCCTTTTTAGCTGCAGACTAATGAACAGTTTCAATCTGATGCGGGTGTTGGCTTTAAAAATTAAAATTTACAAGGTGATTCCAAATTTTCTAAGAATTTAGTGACTATATTTTTTTTTCAACTCTGATTTAAACAATGAAACTTTTACTGACGACCACAATATATTTTCTTGATTTATTTTGGTGTTCCTTAAAACCAGAAAGATGCCTTTTGAAATGACTAGTTATTTTTTTTCCTACACAATTGAACAACTGAATGAAAATCCTCCAATTCTCATCACTTTTGCCAGGGGTTGTATACTCTCTCCTGTCAAAAACTGGCTTGTCAGAGGAGATGCATCAGTTCGGTCAAAATGTAATTGGCACAAGGGCATAAAAGTGTTTAAAACATGTTGCTGCAGTACTGAAGATAAGATTAGATTCTTCCATTATTGCTTTCCTCCTTGTATTTGTCGAGTAAGCATGTGGATGTTGTCTCAGAAAAAATACAAATAAAAATATTTTTGTAAAATCATTGTCACACATTGAACGGAGTGCACCAACGCCCGGTCGCTGCTCCTCCATGCTGAAAAGGCAGATTCAACCCCTTGATAGCAGCGTGCGTCAAGTCTATCTGATTGTATATCTGTCGGCAAAGATTGGATAAAAATATCGTCGTAAGAAAAGGGAGGGAAGAAATAAGGGATCAGTGAACAGAGTTCGCCTCAGGTGAAGGTTTCGAGAAATTCGAAAAGTTGAATGCCGCACAGAAACATTGAACTAATTATCGCCAAGCTCTTGATGCAGGGTTCATTGCAAGTCCTTGGACTGTGGCATGAGCAACCACAATTTCCGATATTAAAAAAATAATAATACAGATCAAGGGAGCTGTCACAATCTGATGATAATGCAAATTATACAGTACTTACACTGTACTATTCCCAAGAGCGTAGTACACCTAAACGGTGAAGTAGAACCAGCCTCATCAAAGGATGAATTTCCAAGTGAAGTATTTGAGACCCAAAATCAAAGTGGTAAGAGACGATATTTCCCAATGGTCACTCGTAATACAATATATAGCATGATTACGGTGTTAGACCAGACCATTTGCACCATTCTTGGGCACTCTGATCTCTGCTAAAGTTCAATACGCTTTCACTCATTCGGCGCGACTTGGAACTTGGACCACCAAGACAGAATTGGAATATTATCAAGTTTTACTAAAGCTTTAGGAGATAAGCTTAACCAATACATTCATATTGGCTACTCTAGTTGATCTGACACTCAAACCGAAGAGCCAACTTCTTGCACATGAAGAAAGCCCCCACCTTTCCGGAAAGGAACACGGCCTCATTGTTCTACTACAGATGAGACAAAATGGAGTATTCCATCTCCTACAGTGCAAGCCTTCAAGGTAACACACATAGTTTACTTGCGGACATAAGATAAAAAAAATAGAAAGAGTACAAATGGAAAAACACTAGCCGTTTTAAACATGACTATGAGTACAGAAAGAACTCTTAAAGGCCTACTGAAACCCACTACTACCGACCACGCAGTCTGATAGTTTATATATCAATGATGAAATCTTAACATTATAACACATGCCAATACGGCCGGGTTAACTTATAAAGTGACATTTTAAATTTGCCGCTAAACTTCCGGTTGGAAACGCCTCTGAGGATGACGTATGCGTGTGACGTAGCCCGACGAACACGGGTATGCCTTCCACATTGAAGCCGATATGAAAAAGCTCTGTTTTCATTTCATAATTCCACAGTATTCTGGACATCTGTGTTCGTGAATCTGTTTCAATCATGTTCATTGCATTATGGAGAAGGAAGCCAAGCAAGCAAAGAAGAAAGTTGTCGGTGCGAAATGGACGTATTTTTCGAACGTAGTCAGCCACAACAGTACACAGCCGGCGCTTCTTTGTTTACATTCCCGAAAGATGCAGTCAAGATGGAAGAACTCGGATAACAGAGACTCTAACCAGGAGGACTTTTGATTTGGATACACAGACGCCTGTAGGGAACTGGGACAACACAGACTCTTACCAGGATTACTTTGATTTGGATGACAAAGACGCAGACGTGCTACTGTGAGTATGCAGCTTTGGCTTTTTTTTGCGTATGTACGTAACTTTTTTAAAATATATAAGCTTTATGAACCTTGGGTTAGGTGAACGGTCTTTTGGGCTGAGTGATTGTGTGTGTTGATCATGTGTTTGAATTGTATTGGCGTGTTCTATGGAGCTAGGAGCTAGCAGAGGAGCTAGCATAACACATACCGTACCTACGTGCGCGTCACGTACGTAACTTTTTAAAAATATATAAGCTTTATGAACCTTGGGTTAGGTGAACGGTCTTTTGGGCTGAGTGATTGTGTGTGTTGATCAGGTGTTTGAATTGTATTGGCGTGTTCTATGGAGCTAGGAGCTAGCAGAGGAGCTAGGAGCTAGCATAACAAACACGCAGGTGTTATTATGCAGGATTAATTTGTGGCATATTAAATATAAGCCTGGTTGTGTTGTGGCTAATAGAGTATATATATGTCTTGTGTTTATTTACTGTTGTAGTCATTCCCAGCTGAATATCAGGTACCGTGAGTATGCAGCCTTGGCTGCTAAACATTCGATAACTTGACCGTATGTGCGCGTCACGTACGTAACTTTTTAAAAATATATAAGCTTTATGAACCTTGGGTTAGGTAAACGGTCTTTTGGGCTGAGTGATTGTGTGTGTTGATCAGGTGTTTGTATTGTATTGGCGTGTTCTATGGAGCTAGGAGCTAGCAGAGGAGCTAGGAGCTAGCATAACAAACACGCAGGTGTTTTTATGCAGGATTAATTTGTGGCATATTAAATATAAGCCTGGTTGTGTTGTGGCTAATAGAGTATATATATGTCTTGTGTTTATTTACTGTTGTAGTCATTCCCAGCTGAATATCAGGTCACCCCCGGCTCTCACAGCATCTTCCCTATCTGAATAGCTTCAACTCCCCACTAGTCCTTCACTTGCACTTTACTCATCCACAAATCTTTCATCCTCGCTCAAATTAATGGGGAAATTGTCGCTTTCTCGGTCCGAATCTCTCTCACTTCATGCGGCCATCATTGTAAACAATAGGGAACTTTGCGTATATGTTCAACTGACTACGTCACGCTACTTCCGGTAGGGGCAAGCCTTTTTTTTATCAGATACCAAAAGTTGCAATCTTTATCGTCGTTGTTCTATACTAAATCCTTTCAGCAAAAATATGGCAATATCGCGAAATGATCAAGTATGACACATAGAATAGATCTGCTATCCCCGTTTAAATAAAAAAAATTCATTTCAGTAGGCCTTTAAACATATATGCATTCTCCACAATAACTGTCGAAGAACTTGACTGGCGCTATAAGAATACGATTGACTCAACTGATCCTCACTTAATGTTCATGATGAATGGACAAGAATGTCCCATAGGAAGCAAAACGGGGACCGACGCCATATGTTCTTCCAATCTTCACCTCCCGTTGATGTAACAACCACGGGCCTTCATACTTTTGTCCATAAAGAGACTATAACGTTACACACAAAAAAACCCTACGTTGTGTATAGTCTATCATAAAAGCTTTAGTCAACCTAAAGTGAAGTGCGTGCATTCATAAAATGTCAAGCAAATTGCTAAATTGAGCAAATAAAAGCCCAGATTACATCTATTGCAGCCATATCAAGAGGAACGATGGATTTGGAATGTAAACTACGCCATATGGAATGCATTTAGAGAGATTAGGCTCTCTTATGCGACACAGGTGTATGGAGGTAAGGAGAGGCGAGTACATGCAGGGAAAATCTCATGAGCGCAGATCTGAATGTGAAGATACAGTCTCAGTAATAAAGTCTTCAAAAGGTGTAATTTCTGATTGTATCTGTGTGTAGAATTCTTCAAAAAGGATGTGGTGGAGTACCACGTAAGTCTCACTGAGTCATACCTGCAGTGGGTAGAGATAGTGTCTAAAGCATACACACATTTGTACAACCTCCACTTGTGAGACGTTAATGTTTAAAATCTACTACAAAGAAACAAGAAAATGCATACCAACCAAGTCATCGTGTAAACGTTATTTTTGTAATACTTTTGTAAGATCATTAGATGTAAGAGTAATTCATACCTGAGTTCAAAGCGTTTGGCGAAGTGTCAGCAGCATGTGTCAACTTCAAGAGGAAAACTATATAAAATTATTAGTTTAGTATTTTTAGCATACAAAAAAATCTGTTTTTTTTCATCATCTAAGACAATTAAATCAAGCGGCTACACAACAGCCAAGCACACAATAGCACAAAAGCTAGACATACGTATTAAGTATTTTTAATAAATAAAAAATAAACATTTATCAATATAATAAACAAGTATCAATAATTGTAGTTGCATATTACTTACATATACAAAGTCTCCACTGCAGAAGCGTACGAGAAAGTATCCAGTAACAAACGTGTCCGCACCATTCCACTTACTGTGGGATTAGCTTAGTTTAGCGAACTATTGTGGCCAAGGGATGTCGCCAAAAAAAATGACCCCTCCACTTCACCCTAAAGATAGCATAAGTTCAGTCCAGACTGTTAATAATAAATAGGTTCATGTTTTCATATGAAAAGTAGGGTGTATAAAAACGGAGTTTTGACTAGATACACTATATTGCCAAAAGTATTTGGCCACCTGCCTTGACTCACATATGAACTTGAAGTGCCATCCCATTCCTAACCCATAGGGTTCAAAATGATGTCAGTCCACCTTTTGCAGATATTACAGCTTCAACTCTACATAAAAGGCTGTCCACAAGGTTGCGGAGTGTGTTTATAGGAATTTTCGACCATTCTTCCAAAAGCGCATTGGTGAGGTCACACACTGATGTTGGTCGAGAAGGCCTGGCTCTCAGTCTCCATTCTAATTCATCCCAAAGGTGTTCCTTCAGGTTCAGTTCAGGACTCTGTGCAGGCCAGTCAAGTTCATCCAAGCCAGACTCTGTCATCCATGTCTTTATGGACCTTGCTTTGTGCACTGGTGCACAGTCATGTTGGAAGAGGAAGGGGCCCGCTACAAACTGTTTCCACAAGGTTGGGAGCATGGAATTTTCCAAAATGTTTTGGTATCCTGGAGCATTCAACGTTCCTTTCACTGGAACTAAGGGGCCAAGCCCAACTCCTGAAAAACAACCCCACACCATAATTCCTCCTCCACCAAATTTCACACTCAGCACAATGCAGTCCGAAATGTAGCATTCTCCTGGCAACCTCCAAACCCAGACTCGTTCATCAGATTGCCAGATGGAAAAGCGTTTGTTGCACAGGTGGCATCCTACGGCAGTTCCACACTGGAAATCACCGAGCTCCTGGGAGCGGCCCATTCTTTCACAAATGTTTCTAGAAACAGTCTCCATGCCTAAGTGCTTGATTTTATACACCTAAGTGATTAGGACACCTGATTCCGATCATCTAAATGGGTGGCTAAATACTTTTGGCAATATAGTGTTGTGGAGGGGGGCGTGGTCTGCGGGCCTCGAAGCCAGCGGTAGGTGAGTGGATTGCCCAGCTGGGGCTAGTTGTGTAATCACCTGTCACAGCCCTTTGAGACACTTGTGATTTAGGGCTATATAAATAAACATTGATTGATTGATCGATTGATTGACCCTTATTAGCAGCAGCCGGACCGAGACACGTTGTTGGAGTTGGAGACAGAGAGAGAGAGCACGAACAGAGACACGCCGGACTGAAAAGTCTTAGATATACAGTATATTGCTGGAAAGCACACCATACTTGTGTATGAGAAATAAAAGACTTGCTCCAACCTGTCTACCGGGCTCACAAAAGATCTGTCGGCACCAGGAGAACCCTCCCACACTCAGAGACTTCCACAAGTGTATTTATTTTTTTAGTCTCACAGGTGCAGAAAAAACATCCATCCATCTATTGTCTACGGCTTGTCCTTTTACATATTTTTTTTATAAATATGACATAGTGAATGCGTTATTTTCTACTAATGTGAAGCGCACGTTGGTAATGTGCAATTATGATGTATGTATGTCAAATCAATATGTTAATTATTAATTAGACTCAGTGGTGAATTAGCACCGACAGACCTTTAACAGATGAATAAAGCCCTCTAATGGGGAGCCATTATAAATCAAGCAAAGTGGGTGTTTACAAAGCAAAGTGAAGAGGAGTGGAGAGGGCCCTTAAGGGGCTGAAAAGAGAAAGTGAAAGCAGGATGGTAATGAATCGTGGGAACTAAGAAGAGATACTCGAAATTAAAAAAAACAAATCTCTTGTGATGCATCCCCAGCTGTGGTTGTGCTGGCACGACATGGCATAACATAACCACCACCTGGAGTTCATAAATACTGTGTACACATAAGTTAGAGCAGGGGTGTCCAAAGTGCGGCCCGGGGGCCATTTGCGGCCCGCAGCTAATTGTTTACCGGCCCGCCACACATTCTGCAAAAATTGCGAAATTGATAGTATTGCAAAAATTAAAAAAAAACATTTAAAAAAAGTGAAATGAGGTGAAATCTAACGATAAAAAGTTGCAATGTTGACACAAAGCTGCCATGCAGGCTGTTTTTTTCTTTTGTCTTTCTTTATTTTTCTTTTTTTTTGCCATTGCTCAAACAAAAAAAAAGACAAAAAATCTATGTTATAATGAATGATTGACCTATTCAAGGCTCCAATTACTTCAAAAATGTCACTTTAAAATGTTTTATATGGAAAAAATATTGCATATATTGTGTGGTTGCCATATAAAACATCAAAGTTTTCTTTGACAAAAGAGCATAAAAACAAACAAAGTAATAGTTCATATGTAAAATGGACAGATATATCTGAAGTTGATCTCGTAACTTACATGTTGAAAGTTAAAAAAAAAACTAATAAAAATGTATCACTTTATGAGTGGGGGACCTTTTGGATCCCAAACATATTTAGTGGGATTTTATTAATATTTTCACTGATTTCTCAAAAATATTAAAGAATTAAAATCAATGGTGTCCTGCATTATTGATCTTTTAGAGCTCTAATGACTAAATACTGCATATTTCCAGTTTTGCTATAAAAAACAAAGTTGTCTTTGACAGAAAATCAACCTGAAGTTGATATAGAGATTTACTGTAAGCGTTAAATTAAAAAAAATAATAATTTGACTTATTTTTAACGTTTTAATGACTGAGACCCTTTATGGTCCCCGGGAGCCCTAAAGGTTAAAAAAAAAAAATCCATATATTTTGTTATGGTTTGAAAATTAAAAATATCAAAACGGCCCCCGCATGCTTACATTTTTCTGTGTGCGGCCCTCAGTGGAAAAAGTTTGGATAGATGGTTAGAGGTTAATATCAATAGTGGTCATTTTTCACAAATGTAGAGCAAATAATCAATTAATTTCCGAGAGGAAATGAGATGTTCAGCACAATCCCATTCAACATCAGACAAACATTACAGGGAGACAGAAAAAATGATTCCTGACGGGTCTGCCAACTTCCGGCGCCCCTTTACAAAAAAAAGTTGAGAAACAGGTCAACGTTGGTGAGGGAGGGAGAGTAAAAAAATATTCAGTCAAAGGCAGGACTCCAGGGATGGGGTCCAGACTGAGGCTAAGGGAAAAAAAACTCATAGCCCTAGCACACAAACAAGTTACATAGAATCAACAAAACTTGCAACAGAGGGAAGGGAGTGGGAGCTACAGAGGCCGGCTTCTGCTGTAAGGATTCAAGCGTCAAAGTGAGTGGCGTTTATTTATTGTGGATGCATGTGTGTGTGTGTGTAAGCCTGCAGCGTGTCTCTGTTCCGCGGCCTTGGTGTGATTGCAGCCGCCAGTCAGTCCAAAGTCAACAACAACAACAACAGCTCCCATTTTCATAGTCTTTGGTATGACTCGGCCGGGGTTTGAACTCACAACCTACCGATCTCAGGGCGGATACTGAGTAGGTGCACGCAACACCAGCTCATTTTCGGTTTGGTAAAGCAGTGTTTTTCAACCTTTTCTGAGCCGAGGCACATGTTTTTTTGTAAAAAAATATTCAGTCAAAGGCAGGACTCCAGGGATGGGGTCCAGACGGAGGCCAAGGGAAAAAAAACTCATAGCCCTAGCACACAAACAAGTTACATAGAATCAACAAAACTTGCAACAGAGGGAAGGGAGTGGGAGCTACAGAGGCCGGCTTCTGCTGTAAGGATTCAAGCGTCAAAGTGAGTGGCGTTTATTTATTGTGGATGCATGTGTGTGTGTGTAAGCCTGCAGCGTGTCTCTGTTCCGCGGCCTTGGTGTGATTGCAGCCGCCAGTCAGTCCAAAGTCAACAACAACAGCTCCCATTTTCATAGTCTTTGGTATGACTCGGCCGGGGTTTGAACTCACAACCTACCGATCTCAGGGCGGATACTGAGTAGGTGCACGCAACACCAGCTCATTTTCGGTTTGGTAAAGCAGTGTTTTTCAACCTTTTCTGAGCCGAGGCACATGTTTTTCATTTTAAAAAATTCGGAGGCGCACCCCCTGCAGAAAAACATTAAAAAATGAAACTCAGCAGCCAATATTGACAATTAAAAAGATGTTCTCGCAATTGTTGGATATTAATTTAAACCATAACCAGCCATGCATCAATATAGCTCTTGTCTCAAAGTAGGTGTACTGTTACAACCTGTCACATCACGCCGTGACTTATTCTGAGTTTTTTGGCGTTTTCCTGTGTGCAGTGTTTTAGTTCTTGTCTCGCGCTCCTATTTTGGTGGCTTTCCCTCTTTTGTTGGTATTTCCCTTCAGCAGTTTCATGTCTTCCTTGAACGCTATTCCCCGCACCTGCTTTGTTTTGGCAATTGAGACTATTCAAGTTGTGTGGACGCTAGCCTTCCTTGTGGGGGACATTGTTGATTGTCATGTCGTGTACGGATGTACTTTGTGGACGCCATCTGCTCCACACACTGCAAGTCTTTGCTTTCGTCCAGCATTCTGTTTGTGTTGACTTTGTAGCCAGTTCAGTTTTAGTTTCGTTTTGCATAGCCATCCCTAAGCTTCAATGCCTTTTCTTAGCGGCACTCATCTTTTGTTTACATTTTGTTTAAGCGTTAGAATACCTAGACACAGTGGTTGAAAAACACTGTGGTAAGGCACACAAAGCTGAACAGATGTTTCCAAGAAGGGACGTAGTCAGTGGTAAAATCCAAGGCGATGATGTAGCCTCATAGGTCAGGTGGGAAGAGGGCCTTTTAGCAGAATTCTGCTCGGGGGCTCCAGGGATGTCAGCACCAGCACCGCTTGGCAAGTCTGGGAAACAAACACAGGCTGTCTGTCCGCCTGTTTCCTGAGGTTCCTCACAAGTGACAGCTTTCCATTCAGCAATCTGCCCGCTCCGCTGATTTGAATGGGATTGTTGTTATATGTGTGTGTCGGAAACCAAAATGTGCAAGCACTGCAGGTCTGTGTGAAATATGTGTGTGTGTGTGTGTGTGCGCGAATGCCCGGCAGACGGTATTTTAGCTAAATATTTTCAGATTCCCGACTCCAGCTGGCAGGGAAGCGTGACGTTGGCGGCCAAAAATAACACGAGTTAGCTGCACAGAGAGGTCGACGTCATCCCGAATAACTTCATGAACTGTAAATCATTTGTCCCGTTCAATTAGGTCGATCAAACAACACGCCGCCCCGTTCTGATGCATTAGAGAGAAAAACGGAGCGCAGCGTTTCGCACATCAAGTTCGTTCAGACGTCGGATAAATGGCAGACGTTGCCACGCAGCGGACCGGAGAATCCATCAAGGACACAATTTGACTTGGCTTTTCATTTGTCTGATTTGTTAAACCTCTATTACGTTAATTCCGGCTTACTCGTCACCACATGTGCATGCAAATGATGTAGTGATTTTATTCTCTTCAAAACTCAATTCGCAATTGTTTGGGGTGCACTGCAAAAAGTCAGTGTTTAAAAACAAGAAAAAAAAAATACAAAAATTAGGGGTATTTTACTTGAACTAAGGAAAATTATCTACCAATAGAACACGAAAATGTGGCTTGTCGAGACTTTCCAAAACAAGTAAAATTGGCTCACTTCATTGAACCCAAAAATACCTTAAAATAAGAATATTCTCACTAATAACAAGTGCACTTTTCTTGGTAGAAAAAAAATATATGAGACCTTTTTTCTCAATATGTTGAAAAATATTCTTTAAGTAAATGCTAGTGCCATTATCTTGACATAATGATATGCGCTCGGCATTACATTTCTTAAAACCAGCAAACTTATACTAAAAACGTATTTATTGTTCTTAATGGAAAGGCAACAAGGCAACCGCTTGTTACTCTCGGGGTCTACACTGCAAAAAGTCAGTGTTCAAAAACAAGGAAAAAAATACAAAAATTAGGGGTATTTTACTTGAACTAAGCCAAATTATCTGCCAATAGAACAAGAAAATTTGGCTTGTCAAGACTTTCCAAAACAAGTAAAATTATCGAACCTCAATGAACCCAAAACTACCTTAAAATAAGTAGATTCTTACTAATAACAAGTGCACTTTTCTCAATAAAAAAAACAAACATGAGACCTTTTCTTAATATGTTGAAAAATATTCGTAAATTAAGTAAATGCTAGTGCCATTATCTTGACATAATGATATGCGCTCGGCATTACATTTCTTAAAACCAGCAAACTTACACTAAAAATGAATTTATTGCTCTTAATGGAAAGGCAACAAGGCAACCGCTTGTTACTCTCGGGGTCTACTAGCCGCTCAGGCAAATCATATTGTCTAAAAAAGCAATTTTTCCATCGATAACAGGACATCATCGCGCCAAGTGCGTGCTCTTTCAGTCAATTAGTGCACATATATACAGCCCGGCCCCCGGCCAAAACATTTTTAATTGTAATTTTCAAGAATTCATCTGAATGTGCATGAACTATTTCTGTTCAGAATTGTTAGAAATGTCACATGTTAAATTATTTAAATATTAACTGTTACTGTGCCAACTGTATTACTATACGAGTACGTATTTTCTCTTGTTTCATTGAAAATAAAACAGCGAAGTCCATTTGGCTGTCATCTGTTTTAATTATGAGACACAATTGTGTCAAAGTCATGATTTTTTTTCATGCTTGAAATAAGAAAATAGTACTTTAAAAAAGTAGTTTTATACTTGTGAGTGTTGATGACACAGCTTTGCATCAGTTGATATTCTAGTTTCAAGCATGTTTTACTCAATATAGGTAATAAAATCTCAGCAACAAGCTGTAATATCTTACTGAGATAATTTAGGACCAAAACCCTTAAAACAAGTAAAGCACTCTAAAATAAAATGTGCTTAGTGAGAGGAATTATCTTATCAGACAGAAAATAAGCAAATATCACCCTTATTTGAGATATTTAATCTTACTTAGATTTCAGCTTTTGCAGTGTAAAAGCTGCAAAATAGTTGCTTTGTTTTAGGTTACATTAATTTGCAAAATAAACTGTTAATTGAACAAGTTCAGACGGTCTGTCTTTTACGTTACGCAACCGTGTTCCCTAAACCAGTGGTCCCCAACTACCAGGCCACACAGAAACATTAATTCATTTATAAACTACCGCATTTTCTCCATCTTAACTCTCGGCTGCCCCACTAAAAACGCCAATAATTTTGTTTATAGATGTATATTACAACTCCTGAGAGGAAGTCGCCATTTGTTATAAAATGCACATTAATGAACATGTAAAATATTAATGTGCCAGATTGTAGCCAAAGGCTAATTTCCATCTGCAGGGTCATTGTATATATCAGGGGTTCTTAACCTAATTGACCTCAGGACCCAACTTTCAGTTCAGGTCAGTACAGTTTCAGTTTCAGTTTATTTCGAACATGCATATGATACAATGTAATTCGTCACATGTTTCCAGTTGTTTTATTACAGCACGTCCAAAAAGGAGTAGGAAGAAGCTGAGTTTATTCCCTTTTTCATACCATAGCAATCGTATCCAATTTCCTTGATCTATGTAACAGAACAGTGAATAAATAATAAATAAATAATATATCATTGTAAGTAAACAAATATTAAATACATAAATAATCTTTATCTAAAAAAAATCAAAAAGAAAACAAGGGTTCAAGATGTTCATCATAATTCTTGTTCTGTGTACTTTGTGAACACTTGTAGTTTGAACAGTCTCTTAAAGTGAATCATATTGGTGTTTGTTGGATTTCTTTGCTTAATCCATTCCATAATTTAATTCCACATGCAGAAATGCTAAAGGTTTTAAGTGTTGTACGCGCATAAAAATGTTTTCAATTAGATTTTCCTCTAAGGTTATATTTCTCCTCTTTTGTTGAGAAGAATTGTTGTACATTCTTGGGTAGCAGGTTATAGTTTGCTATAATTATACATGATTTTAGCTGTTTGCAAATGCACCAAATCGTGTAATTTCAATATTTTTGATTCAATAAATAGAGGGTTTGTATGTTCTATAAATCCAACATTATGTATTATTCTAATTGATCTTTTTTTCAACACAGTTAGTGAATGAAGCGCACATTTGTAGTTATTTCCCCATATTTCATTATTGACGTGTTTCTTACTACTTTATGTTGTATATTTTTTACATGAGATTTCCAATTCATTTTATCATCTATTTTTACACCCAAAAATGTGTTTTCTTTTAACCTTTCAATATTTACTCCGTCTATTTGTATTTGTGTTTGACTTTCTTCTCTACTGTTACCAAGCATTGTTTTAGTTTTACCGAGATTCAAATAGTCTGTGTCAAACCATCTTTTTAATGTGTTCATTTCTTTTATTATTATTTGTATTAGCTTTTGTGTGTTCTCTCTTGAACAAAACACTGTATATTTTGTGTTTGCCATATACAAACAAAACTTTCTTCTGACAAAAAGGGTATGAACAAAAAATTATGAAAACTTAAGTGTCTGATAGATATGAAGCTGATCTACAGATTTAAGCACTGAAAGTAAAAAAATAAATAAAACAATGTATGAAGATAAAAACAACCTTTTAATGCAAAACACAAACGGCCAATGCACAGGACACAAGTTCCCAGGAGATCATAGGCACAAGACATGATAGAGAGGAACATCAATTTAACGATTTCCTTTATTTTTTAAACATAGTCATAATTGATTTTATCGGATAATCACTTATAATGGATTATTCGTGCAGCCCTAAACTGATGCATTCCACTGCATTGTAAAGATAAACATCCATTAGAGTAACAGCAGGTATTTTTTTACTTAGGTTTTTTTTTTTTTTTTTTTTTGCCATATCTGGAACCAGCTGATGAAAACCGTTTGAAAAACGGCAAACACAACAAACAACTTTGACTGTTGCCTACTGTGGGTCAAGTACAGATTAGAAAACACTAAAGCTGGACTGGCAGCTAATCAATACATTTGCATGTCCCAATTCAGTAACTCGACAAGGACACAGAAGGGGAATCAATTTATTGTCAAAAGAATCCTTTGAACTCACTGAACTGACCATCACACCTGTCAACCCTTGCATTTTAATAGGTTCACTATTAGCGTAACACATATAGGGACTGATAAACATGAAGGACACCCATGCCTAAGAGACCTCACAGCAGGCACAAGACATTGATACAATGTTGATTATACATACAGTCGGGGTCAAAAGTTTCTTGAGTTTCCAATTCTAATACTTTTTTGTGATAGAGTGATTGGAGCACATACTTGTTTGTCACAAAAAAACATTCATGAAGGTTGGTTTTTTTATGAATTTATTATGGGTCTACTAAAAATGTGACCAAATCTGCTGGGTCAAAAGTATACATACAGCAATGTTAATATTTGGTTACATGTCCCTTGGCAAGTTTCACAGAGGAATGGTGGTTGATGGCAGTTGTAGGATAAGTGCTGAGGATAACACTATCGTCCAAGGGTACACATACTGACAAGGGTTGAACACGAGTAGAACAGGCTCCATCTTTGCCATTCCAACTGTCCCTATCGCTTTGTCATCCTCATTCATCTTTGCAACTGATGAGTGCCTTTTGCCAGTGCCTCTACAGGACTAAGCACACACACCTCTGCCATGACTCTCAGTGATACACAAAGCCAAGATCAAAAGACCTGATGTAACCAAGATGGACGATACATTTGCACAACTGCTAGTGCATGGATAAAAATCTGTGTCCCACTCAAAGAGATCAAGAGAGTGCTCAAAACAATTTATTAGAACCAAGGGGCAAACCAGGGACAACATCAAGAGAGGCTCTCTATCTTTATACACACTGGTGTTCAAGGGCTACAAGCGACACTTTGAGGTAATTGTTTGAGACGTTTCCGCAGTTTCCTCAGGCCACTAACCATGAAAAAGGTGAAGACGGAGGATTTACTGGACAGACTGCAAATTGTAGGGCTATAGTCACCCATGAGAGTCCTACAGCCTACTTCAAGTATTGGAGTTGAGAGGTTGATGACAGGTCCTGGAATTGCAACTCAGACTATCCCTTAAAGGCCTACTGAAACCCACTACTACCGACCACGCAGTCTGATAGTTTATATATCAATGATGAAATCTTAACATTATAACACATGCCAATACGGCCGGGTTAACTTATAAAGTGACATTTTAAATTTGCCGCTAAACTTCCGGTTCGAAACGCCTCTGAGGATGACGTATGCGTGTGACGTAGCCCGGCGAACACGGGTATGCCTTCCACATTGAAGCCGATACGAAAAAGCTCTGTTTTCATTTCATAATTCCACAGTATTCTGGACATCTGTGTTCGTGAATCTGTTTCAATCATGTTCATTGCATTATGGAGAAGGAAGCCGAGCAAGCAAAGAAGAAAGTTTTCGGTGCGAAATGGACGTATTTTTCGAACGTAGTCAGCCACAACAGTACACAGCCGGCGCTTCTTTGTTTACATTCCCGAAAGATGCAGTCAAGATGGAAGAACTCGGATAACAGAGACTCTAACCAGGAGGACTTTTGATTTGGATACACAGACGCCTGTAGAGAACTGGGACAACACAGACTCTTACCAGGATTACTTTGATTTGGATGACAAAGACGCAGACGTGCTACTGTGAGTATGCAGCTTTGGCTTTTTTTTGCGTATGTACGTAACTTTTTAAAAATATATAAGCTTTAGGAACCTTGGGTTAGGTGAACGGTCTTTTGGGCTGAGTGATTGTGTGTGTTGATCATGTGTTTGAATTGTATTGGCGTGTTCTATGGAGCTAGGAGCTAGCAGAGGAGCTAGGAGCTAGCATAACACGTACCGTACCGTAAGTGCGCGTCACGTACGTAACTTTTTAAAAATATATAAGCTTTATGAACCTTGGGTTAGGTGAACGGTCTTTTGGGCTGAGTGATTGTGTGTGTTGATCAGGTGTTTGAATTGTATTGGCGTGTTCTATGGAGCTAGGAGCTAGCAGAGGAGCTAGGAGCTAGCATAACAAACACGCAGGTGTTATTATGCAGGATTAATTTGTGGCATATTAAATATAAGCCTGGTTGTGTTGTGGCTAATAGAGTATATATATGTCTTGTGTTTATTTACTGTTGTAGTCATTCCCAGCTGAATATCAGGTACCGTGAGTATGCAGCCTTGGCTGCTAAACATTCGATAACTTGACCGTATGTGCGCGTCACGTACGTAACTTTTTAAAAATATATAAGCTTTATGAACCTTGGGTTAGGTAAACGGTCTTTTGGGCTGAGTGATTGTGTGTGTTGATCAGGTGTTTGAATTGTATTGGCGTGTTCTATGGAGCTAGGAGCTAGCAGAGGAGCTAGGAGCTAGCATAACAAACACGCAGGTGTTTTTATGCAGGATTAATTTGTGGCATATTAAATATAAGCCTGGTTGTGTTGTGGCTAATAGAGTATATATATGTCTTGTGTTTATTTACTGTTGTAGTCATTTCCAGCTGAATATCAGGTCACCCCCGGCTCTCACAGCATCTTCCCTATCTGAATAGCTTCAACTCCCCACTAGTCCTTCACTTGCACTTTACTCATCCACAAATCTTTCATCCTCGCTCAAATTAATGGGGAAATTGTCGCTTTCTCGGTCCGAATCTCTCTCACTTCATGCGGCCATCATTGTAAACAATAGGGAACTTTGCGTAAGCCTTTTTTTTATCAGATACCAAAAGTTGCAATCTTTATCGTCGTTGTTCTATACTAAATCCTTTCAGCAAAAATATGGCAATATCGCGAAATGATCAAGTATGACACATAGAATAGATCTGCTATCCCCGTTTAAATAAAAAAAATTCATTTCAGTAGGCCTTTAAAGTAGATTTGACACAAAAATCAACCATTAATTGTATTGTGCTGTCAATATTCAATCATATCTTCACCGGGACTAAGACTACACTGTACTTCTAGCTTGAACTGGCAGTTGTAGAAACAGATTGTGATTCAATAGCCGAATGTCACTGTTAAATGCTCCATTCAGTCAACCAGCATTAACTCCGTTCATTCATTTCTATGTTAAAAGGTATACCTTTCACACCAGCGCTTAGGGCAATGGAAGTGTACCATGGTTAAACACCCTACAAACATTAATAATCAATACGTAACGCCAATGCATATTCTCATTTATGTATTCTCACAGTTTAGAATTCATCGCAGCTGCACTGTTCAGTTTGTCTTTCATTACGTTCACACTGCAGACATAATATCTAATCAGTGTGTAGGAATTAAACATCCTTGTACAACAATTTAGACAACGTCAAGAATTGTAAGCAAACATTCAAAAAATTCACAGTGTAGTTTATATTGCAGTAAATAGTTAAATAGTTCACCAAAATTACCATATTTTTCTTTATCTCTGCTCATTATAACCACAAGCATCATTTAAACCAGGGGTCGGCAATCCAAAACGTTGAAAGAGCCATATTGGACCAAAAATACTAAAGACAAATCTGTCTGGAGCCACAAAAAATGAAAAGCCGTATATAAGTGTTATAATGAAGGCAAAATATGACATAATTGTGAGATAACTCCTGGAAATGACTGGCTTTTAATAGCCAAAAGGTATAGATGTGTGTGTCCAAGTTAAAGGAAACGGCAGGCTGTCTTCTTTTAAAAGATTTATTACAATCTTTGGCAAGCTTGGTAATGTTTGCTGTGGTCTGGAACAACATGGCACACAAACAACCATCTGAAATGCAGCCAATATTACATACAGATAATGTGTTGAGACATGCAAAACTAAATTATACACAAAGAGGATACAAGTAAAAGATATTAAATTAGCTCAAATGAGGCATAATGATGCAATATGTACATATAGCTAGCCTAAATAGCATGTTAGATGTTAAATAGCAGTGCAGTCATGCACTGACCAAATATGCCTGATTAGCACTCCGTCAAGTCAATAACATCAACAAAGCTCAACCTTTGTGAATTCAAGCACAGTATAAAACTGTTGGTGGACAAAATGAGAAAGGAGGAATGGAAGATTTTACATGTAAACAAATTGTTGCGTCACAGTCCACACTATGGTGAGTTCAAAAACTGCCAAAATTAGTAGGACAAAACGATGTTCACCAAATACTCTCATCAGTGAAGCATGCACAATAACATATTAAACAGTGGGAAGGTTTGTGTCATGTTTGTCCTCAAACAAAAAACATCCTAAAACAAGAAAATTATTTTCCCCCCATCTTTTTCCATTTTCAATCCTTTTTTAAAAATGCTCCAGGGAGCCACTAGGGTGGCACTAAAGAGCTGCATGCGGCTTGAGAGCCGCGGGTTGCTGACCCCCGATTTAAACACATTAAAACAATACTAGCACCACCAAATAGCAGTGGAAAGTAGGGTTGTACAGTATGCTGTGTGGAGAATGCATATATTTTTAAGAGTTCTCTCTTTATTCATAGTCATGTTTAAAGCAGCTAATATTTTCCCATGTGTACTGTTTTTGCTTGTATCTTATGTCCGCAAGTGAACTCTGTGCTTTACCTTGAAGGGGTTAGAATGTGGGAGTATAGCACACTCCCTTTTTACCTTATCAGTATTAGAACAATGAGGCTGTATTCCTTTCTGGGCAGGGTGGGGGCTGTTTTCGTATTCAATAAGTTGTCTCTTCCCGTTTGATTTTCAGACCACTTCGAGATGCTGGTATTAGCGCGCTGTAGGACTGGTCTCTCAAAGCTTTAGTAAAACTTGATAATATTCCTATTCTGTCTTGATGGTCCTTCTTACTCAACATATATGTCATCTGAAAGAACTTGGGTTTGACCAGTGACTTGTATTCCCTGAGAGGAAGACTGGTCAGACGCAACAGCTGTACTATACTGCTTTGGAAAAATATCGGTACTTCTATATTTCATAGACAGTGGCAGTGCTGGCATACAAGCCGTGGAGAATGGATGGAGAATGGACGTATTTTGGCTTTAAAAACCTAACAATAAAGATGGAGCTACCTGGTGTTCTAAAACATAGCTAGTCAGCGGTTAACTTTGCTCTGTAATGTTTTAGCTACTTTTAAATCACTAATCCTTGCCTCCATGGCAACTAATAAAATAAGTTGCATACAAATATCATCCCTGCAGGCCGAGGAATAGCTAAACATGCTTCACTACACACCGTATGACAGGCCTGGGCAATTATTTTACTCGGGGGGCCAGATTTAGATTAAAAAAAGTGTGTCTGGAGGCCGGTATATCTATTTTTAGGAACACTAATACAAAACCTCACGATAATGATTGAAAGCTAAAAACGTTATGACAGACCGCTTAAAAAAACAGAATGGAATTTGACATCTTTTTTTAATGAATGAGACACCCAGAATGTGCATGAAAATAAAGAATGTGGGATTTACAATATTAAATATGAACGATAAAACACTGAATATTGACAACATATTTTACAATCAACCGAAACGCAACCAAAATGCAACAAACAGTGAAAAAAACCCACCTACAATCTGAGATATCTCATAGTGACCATAGTAAGTAATTAGATGACCATAGTAACTAATTAGATGACCATAGTAACTAATTAGATGACCATAGTAACTAGTATATGATGCAGATTCCAAGCATTGAAAGACTTAGTATAGTTGAAGACTTCCGGTCATTAGAAAACATCACTGCACATCATAATGGCAGCTACAGTTTCCATCTTAAAGGTCTAAAACAATGATTTGGGAATGTCCGGCGGGCCAGATTGTAAAGCTCAACGGGCCGCATGTGGCCCCCGGGCCTTAATTTACCCAGGTCTGCCGTAGGAGGATACAATAGCTAGTGCCCCTGAATGTAAACAAAAGGGTGGGTCTACACAGATACAGATTGTAATAATATCAAGTACATGTCTAGTGTACAATAATTACATTGAGATTTTTTATCAACAAAAAACTGTTTTTCCTTTTTCAAATTTTCATTATGTTTATAAACTCAGGCAATACGTCCCTGGATACATGAATAAACGATGACCATCAAATATGACCAATGTATGAACCTGTAACTACTTGGTATCGGATTGATGCCCAAAACTAATGTAAAGTATCCAAACAGAAGTGTAGATAAAACAGATCATAATCAGTTATTGACAGTAAATGAACAAACATATTAATAATAAATTTTTTACCGTTTGTCCCTCATATTTTTTGACCAAATAATTGTTACGTGCGGGGGCTCGCAGCTTGCTGTGAGGTTCGTTCCCCCGGGATGCAAACGGACCACTCCGGACAGGACGTGCAGGTAGGAACATAATTTATTCTCAAAAAGTCTAACAAGTACCAAAAACTGAAAACAAGCCAGAGGAAAAATGTGCCGATCGCACTCGAAGCAAACGCTAACACTTAGCATAGGCAAAAAGACAAGGAATACTCACGTAACTGTAGCATAAGCAAACAAAGAAGCCAGGCCGACTGACCGGCGAAGGCAGGCTTAAATAATGCCTCTGATTAGTGCTCGGGGAACAGGTGAGCGTCCCGAACACCAATCAGAGGCAGGTGAAAATAACAAGTAGCCAAGGTAACTAAACAAACTCAAGGGTGCACAACAACATGAACTAAGGGACACCAAAAATAACAGAAAATAACAAAAACATGATCCGGGCCACGGATCATGACAATAATACACTGAGAAATGACACAATACTTTACTGCATATGTCAGCAGCCAAATTAGGAGCCTTTTTTTTTTACCCATTTGCTTACGTACTACTAAAAGTGAAGTTTTCTAGTAAGTTCACTTTATTATTTCATTCCAAAATTGTTCTTTGATTGCAATAAGAAACACTCTCTTTTGTAAAGTAAATCTGAACAGCCGATATGGGCATCTACATCTACTATATGATTTGCCTGAGAAGCTGGACAGGACAAAAAAAAAAAAAAAAAAAAGAAACATGTTTAATTAATCTAAAGTCTTTTTTGTTAAAAATCACCTACTCAGTGGCCTAGTGGTTATAGTGTCCGCCCTGAGATGGGTAGGTTGTGAGTTCAAACCCCGGCCAAGTCATACCAAAGACTAATACAAATGGGACCTATTACCTCCCTGCTTGGCACTCAGCATCAAGGGTTGCAATTGGGGGTTGAATCACCAAAAAGTGCTCCCGGGCGCGGCCACCGCTGCTGCTCACTGCTCCCCTCACCTCCCAGGGGGTGATCAAGGGTGATGGGTCAAATGCAGAGAATAATTTTGCCACACCTAGTGTGTGTGTGACAATTATTGGTACTTTAACTTTAACACAATGCCAATAATGCCATTTTCTTGTGGTCCCAAATTGTATCGAAACACAATATATTGGTATTATTACTTATCTTTTCTAAACACTGCTAGTATTTATATCTGGTATGCGCGTTTGAATGCGTAAATTACATGTCTATGCTGACTGTTATTTTTATGTGTGGCTAAGCATTTTACCGCAGCAATGCTTCAATTTAGATGTATTTTTAATGCAATGACAATAAAGGCATTCTATTCTGTCCTACAAAGTAGGTCATGTTGTCTTGTTGCCTCGTCCTTCACTTTAAGCGCGAGGGAAGAACGCACCACCAACCCGAAAAGTCCGAAATAAAAAGAGATGATACGGTAGTATCTGCTCACAGATCTTACCTGGTGGTTGTTTGAGGACACTGGAGCTAGTCCTGGATAGTCCCACTGCTGCGATGAGGCAGGATGTTTGCGATTCCAATAATGCGGAGGACAGTAGGGAGCCTTGCAGGTAAGATGATTTATTCCAAAAAAAAAAAAAAAAAAAAAGGCAAACTAGTGTAGAGGGTTGTGCTGCTGGGAAGCCTGAGGTAACTTAGCATAGTAAATTGTAGACTATAGAAACAGTGGTAGTAGGGTGAAGCCAACATAAACAGTTGCATGTAGCAAACAAGACTGGCAGGGTGAGACTGGTATAAGAAGGGTGCATGATTGTGATTGGCAACAGGTGTGTCCTAACCATCAACCAGTGTGCCCACTCAACGCTCCTAGCCACAAGAACGGTAACCAAGGCCAGAAAGAAGTGCTGAGAACCGAACTAAACTTGGGAGAATCTTTAACTAAAGCATGACAAGACATGATCTGGTGATGACACCCATTACTTCATGGATTAGTTACATGCAGGATTCTCACAGGAATGTACCTACTGTTGCTAAACAAAGCTGAAATGACCACAATGGCCCCTTAGTGTACAAGGGTATGGCCAACCATAGGGCACCCACGTGGGATTGATGGCAACTTTCAATCTTTAAAATTATTTTTGATAAACCAATCTTGTTGTTGTTGATTTTGTCACGAGTTTTACATTTTACATAGTTAATGAGTAACATATCAAATAGTCTATAATTATCAAAGCCTAACCAAGATTTTGTTGTGTCTGATAACTTGTTAAATGTATGTTGTAGATAGATATATATATATATATATATATATATATATATATATATATATATATATATATATATATATATATATATATATATATATATATATATATATATATATATATATATATATATATAGTGTGGCAAAAAAGTATTTAGTCAGCCACCCATTGATTGTCAATGGGTGGCTGACTAAATACTTTTTTGCCCCACTGTATATATATAAGTACATACTTATATATATATATACTTACTGTATTTATATAACATAACATTTTTATATACTATTATTATTATTATTATTATTAAACATACAGTAAGTAATAAGAGGGGTGGGAGTACATAAGTTTTTACTTCTTCTCACTCCTTTTCGGATATGTTTACATTAATGTTTATTTTCATTTCTTGTTTCTTTTTGCTTTTTATTATTACTATTATTATTATTATTATTATTATTGTTATTGTTTTTGTCATTCATTCTTGAATGGCTTTTTTGTTGTTTTTTGCTCAATTTGTTTGTATTTGTTTTGTCTACATATTCGAAATAAACATGAAAAGAAAAAAGAAAAGAAAGATAATGAAGGAATGACTCAATCATTTCGACTTTGAATTCACAGCACACAAGCGAATGAAGGGCATACTTACTCAACAGCCATACATGTCACACTAAGGGTGGCAGTATGAACAATGCCAACACTGTCATAAACATGTGCCATATAGTGAAACCCCAATAAACAACAACGACAAACACATTTTTGGAAGAATATTTGCACCGCAACACAACATAAACACCAAATTCCCAGAATTCCCTGCAGCACTAACTCTTCCGGGACGCTGCAATATAAACAAACGCCATTGGTGGATCTACACCTAACATCCACTGTAATGATACCACGTACAATAGCGTATGTAGTCGATACTACTATGATTACATAGATACATCACAAAATCTTCTTTCGTTTTTTAAAAATGTATATTATGTTTATAAACTCAGAAAATATGTCCCTGGACACATGAGGACTTTGAATATGACCAATGTATGATCTTGTAACTACTTGGTATCGGATTGATACCCAAATTTGTGGTATCATCCAAAACTAATGTAAACAAATCAAACAACAGAAGAATAAGTGATTATTACATTTTAACAGAAGTGTAGATAGAACATGTTAAGAGAAAGTAAGCAGATATTAACAGTAAATGAACGAGTGGATTAATAATTAATTTTCTACCGATTGTCCTTAATAATGTTGACAAAATAATAGAATGATAAATGACACAATATGTTACTGTATACGTCAGCAGAGCCTTTGTTTGTTTACTTATTAATAAAAGATAAGATGTTTTCTATGTCCATTATTTTATTTAAGGACAAAATTGCAACAAAAAACATATGTTTAATGTACCGTAAGATTTTTTTTGTTAAAATAAAGCCAATAATGACATTTTTTGTGGTCCCCTTTATTTAGTAAAGTACCGAAAAGTACCGAAATACTATTGGTACCGGTACCAAAACGTTGGTATCGGGACAACACTAATACACACACACCGAGCACCCACTGGCAGAAAAGTAGATCAGTACCTATGTGGCCAACAGTTACATTAGAGAGAGCAGAAGTGTCAAAGTCGTTTTAATTGGAAGACCACATCACTGTTATGGCTGCCGCTTGTAACAGTGAATGAATATATGAATGAATATAAATGTTTGAGGATTTGCCTCATGAGTATTACATCACTGCCTATGCATTTTATTATGTATTCTTTTCATAAGAGCTGTTAAAAAAAAAAAGTAGGTTTTGTAGTAAAAACCTGCCAGCTCGGACACCATCATTTTACAGTAAAATGTACGGTGGTTTTTTTAGCATATTACTGTGAATGGAATTTTTTTACGGTAAAATTCTGCTCACTGAGCTGGCAGCTTTTTTTTCGGTAAAATCTGTGGTTGTTAGGTTCCGGTCTACTACTGTAAATGGAAAAAATAAGATTTCCGGGTAAAATTCTGGTGACTGAATTGCAAGTTTACTGTAAAATCTATTGTCATTTTAATAGATAATTAGCTTTGAAATCCTCAGTCAAGCAGATATTAAAGTGTTTACTTTTGTTTTAAAAGATATGCAATTGCATGCAGTATTTTTTTCTATCAAAATAAAATGAACAAATATATTTAGTACGAAAAGTACTTTATTGACGCATATTTCCAGATTTTGGCGAGCCATGTAAATGATGTGGCAGGCCAAATCTGGCCCCCTGGCCTTGAATTTGACCTTGAATTCACAATCTACTCAGTGGCCTAGTAGGTTGTGAGTTCAAACCCCGGCCGAGTCATACCAAAGACTATAAAAATGGGACTTATTACCTCCCTGCCTGGCACTCGGCATCAAGGGTTGGAATTGGGGGTTAAATCACCAAAATGATTCCCGGGTGCGGCCACTGCTGCTGCCCACTGTGTGACAATCATTGGTACTCGAACTTAACTTTTAACTTAATTTGACACCTGTGAGATAGAGCATGGGAACTACATGTACATTTTTTTAAGTGATAAAAAGAAGATAACATAACTGACTGCAAATGTACTTTGTCAAGGACATCGTGTGCACTGTACATCACCATGCATGTAGATCATCCTCTCTTAATATACCATCTTTGGTCATGCACAGCCCGCTATAACGCCAGACAACAACGCACCGCAATGAAGTCCACTTTTACTTTAAACATCCTCCGATCCAAAATGTGCTGTCAACTTAACATTAACAATAAATCATACTGACGTAAGAAATGTTTTCACTTGAATGAATTTGATGTGGAACTCTGTCGGTATATTACCGTTGTCATGTGTGTTCTGAGAATTCCTTTTAAAAATTAATTCATTGTATTTACTCGTTAAAAAGTACAAAAAGAGTAATTGAATTACTAACGGAATTGTTTTTTAATAAATGTAATGAATTACTAGGGAAATTAATTAAGTTTCAACCCTTGTGTGGTGTTCGGGTCTGTGGGACCCGTTTTCATTTTTTGTTAAAAGAAAAATGATACAATTAATTAATTTTTCAAACTGAGACTCACTGACTTTGGCTCATTTTCTGTGAAGAACATATATCAGAATACATATTTAATGACCACACACCATACACCCCCCCTACACATTTCTATTACATATAAGATGTCAGGGTCCACTGGAAATTGATGTTCTGTGTACCACACACACACACACACACACACACACAGCAGGTCTAGACAGGAGGAGGACAGAGTGTGGGTACACAGAACATCAGAGGGTCAAATGTGCGAGAAAATGAGAGCAGACAGTGTTGACAAACAATGTTGCAACCTTGTGTGGGAACCGCAGGTGCAGAAACACAAAAGAAGAATCCCTGTGGGATGCAGAAACTGGCAGAGAAATTTCCAGTGCAACGTTCATATTGTTGTTACTCAGCCAGCGTTTGTGGGTCTGATAGACCCGTTGCATTTTGTGGCTTTTAATGCCTCACAATCAAACTCTTGATTAAAATACTGAACAGATGTTTATTGGGATAAGGTAAACATCTGTTCAGTATTTTAACATAAAAGTGTTTGATTGTGAGGCATTAAAAGCCACAAAATGCAACGGGTCCATCAGACCCACAAACACTGGCTGAGTAACAACAATATGAACATTACACAAGGGTTAAAAAAAAAAAATTAAATACCTGGCATATGCAGTTGAGAGACGTGTGTGTGCTTTTAAAAGCCTGTTGCCTTGTGACGTCATCAAGGGTTTCAACGGAGCTGTGTTTGTTCGCTTTAGCAGCCAACTCCTTTGAATCTTTTCACCGTATTGTGTTACCTCCAGTTAATAAAGAGATTAATTGATGGCTGTCATATCCTCTTGTCAACAAACGGTGTATTGTTTGGATGGTACGTTTGTCACTTCAATCATAGATTTGTTGTTCATTATTCCCATTGTGTATGTGTGTGTGTGTATGTTGTTGTCTGCTGTGTCGCAGTTCGATGTTGCCTATTTGATATCAAGTTAATTTTAGTGCGGTGCTGCTTGTTGCTTTTACGAGTAAAAATATATTTCCTGGATTGAACTTGTTGCACTTATGACGCTGTCTTGTTGTCGACATAAAACCACATTAAAAGTAGCGTTCCACGTTACATCAAGCTTGTAACGGACCTGTGAGGAGGCGTGGCCTGCAGCCCTGCAGCGAGGCGGGGTGTGCCGGGGCCGGCTCCGAGATCGGCGACAGGTGCGTAGATGGCCCACCTGGGCGCAGTTGTCTGATCACCTGTCACTCTACAAAATGGCGAGAAGGACGGGGTGGGAGAAGTTGGAGTTGTTGGAGTTGGAGAAGTTGGAGAGCGAGACGGAGACGGAGACGCGGGAGGCTGAAAAGCAACCGGAAGAGCGTGACTGTCACCAGAGGCGAGTGCTGAAAAGCAGAGGAGCAAGAGAAGCAGATTTATTGAAAAATAAATCATTGTTCCCCACTACAAACGAGCCTGTCATGTCCGTCATTGGTGGTCCGAGGAACCCTCCACATATTACTCGTTACTAGTAAGAGTAACGGCGTTATCTAATAACACTGGTCACTAGTACTTGAAATGCAAAGCAGAAGCTCTTGAGTTCAAATCCAGAGTTTAAATTATATAAAGCGTTTAATCAGTTTTAATTATGTTATAATTGTTTAAAAGGCTAAACTTCAGGATAGTCTATCAAAAAAAGTGTTTAACTGTGTTGCTCAAAGTAATATAAGAAGTAATACAGTATACAAGGTAATGTACAGTCTTTCAAAGCTCTGCTTGGACCACCAATTTTTGACCCCAGTATTTGTCAAATCCTAGTTACGGCCCTGGCTGTAAGTGGGAAAATACAATAAACCAAATTGTTTGAGAAATCAGACTAATTTAGTACATGGAAACCCAACTGACTGTCTGGAATCACGATTATTTACTAATGGAATGACAGGGCTTGGCGGAGATTTTCTGAAATCCTGTTTTCTGGGAAGCAAATATCCTACAGTAAATATGTCTTCAAGCAATAAATGTGATGCATTTCAAACATGTTTCCTATCTAATCTGGGAGATGTTGCAGCAAGCAAGCGCAGTGGTAAGGTTTTTCTGGCAGCCGTCGGGTGAAAAACACGTCTGCTGAGCGCCTCCCAAGACTCATCTGTAACATACACACTGTGATTGCAACACACCCTCCAACATGTGGGGAACCTCCCGCTACAAGTGTGCAACTCCACAAAAGCCTGCATACTATTTACAATACCCGTCACTGATCTCCCTGTCTCTTTCTCATGCTTCCCAAAGCAAGGATATGTAACCGTATTTTCTGGACCATAGGGCGCACCGGATTATAAGGCGCACTGCCGATGAGCGGGTCAATTCAGGTCTATTTTCATACAAAAGGTGCACCGGATTATAAGGCGCATTAAAAGGGTCATATTAGGATTTTTTTCTGAATGGAAAACACTTCCTTGTGGTCTACATAACATGTAATGGTGGTTCTTTGGTCAAAATGTTGCATAGATTATGTTTTACAGACTGTGGAGGGGGGCGTGGCCTGCGGACCTGCAGCGAAGCGGGGTGTGCCAGGACCAGTTTCGAGATAAGCGATCTTTCCTCCGGGTTCTCTGGACCACCAATCACCGACATGACCACTCCTTTTCAGGGTTTGAACACTGGTTTATTTTGTAATAAATTGTCTTTCGTGTGCTTTTCAGCAATTGTCTTTCGGCTTGTCTTTCTCGCTCGTGCTCCTGCTCCAACTCCAACTACTTCCCGGCTGCTGCCCTTTAACAGAGCGACAGGTGATTAGATAAGCAGGCCCAGGTGGGCCATCTACGCACCTGTCGCTGATCTCGAAGCCGGTCCTGGCACACCCCGCTTCGATGCAGGTCCGCAGGCCACGCCCCCCTCCACACAGACCATCTTCATCTTCTTATTTACGTGGCTCACCTTCGGCGGCGTCTTCTCCCCGCCATCTATGTTGTAGCGGTGTAGCGTGCAAGGACGGGAGTGGAAGAAGTGTCAAAAGATGGAGCTAACTGTTTTAATGAAATTCAGACTTTACTTCAATCAATAACGAAGCAGCATCTCCTCATCCGTGGCTCACTAGTGCAACAACAACGCCGGAAATGTGTGCCGTGAAAAACCGTCTGACCGGAACTCTCTAATAACTAAAGTTCCTTGGGTGAATAATATAAACTCACTACACCGGTATGTTTTAGTGCTTTCATGGCGACTTTACTGACCGATATAAGTAAGAACTTTACACTACTTCATAATAGAAATGGCAACAGCGGAGGATGAATGTCCCATAACAAGAAGATAGAGAAAAAGAAGCTTATCGACTACGGCATCGGCACGGACTACAAAGGTGGATGTGCGCAATTTTTCAGGAGTTATGCAGATCCCAAATACAGATCAGCAGGTACCAGAAGGTAAGAAAAGTTGCTTTTGCATAATATTGCGAACCAAAATGCCAGATAATATGTCTTACCTTATACACACACCATAATAATACTCGTATGTTGAAGCGCAGTACAATCCATCAAGCGGTACTAAAACTAACTAGTCGTACTAAAACATGTTGATAGATTTTTGAGCGCCGTGTGTAATGTTCTATATTTTCAATGGAACATATAAAATGTTGGTGTTGTTTTTACTTGAGTCGTATTGCAGTCTCCACGTATCTCTTATGTTTGACTGCCATCGACTGTTAAGTTAAGTTAAGTTAAGTTAAGTTAAGTTAAGTTAAGTTAAGTTAAGTTAAGTTAAGTTAAGTTAAAGTACCAATGATTGTCACACACACACTAGGTGTGGTGAAATGTGTCCTCTGCATTTGACCCATCCCCTTTTTCACCCCCTGGGAGGTGAGGGGAGCAGTGGGCAGCAGTGGTGCCGCGCCCGAGAATCATTTTTGGTGATCTAACCCCCAATTCCAACCCGGACACTCTAGCCACTGGGCCACTGAGTAGGTTGTGGTCTGGTCACACTTATTTCACCATGTACCAAATGAAATAGCTTCGAGGTTGGTAAGCAAAACCAGAAGTATTCCGTACATTAGACGCACAGGGTTATAAGGCGCACTGTCGAGTTTTGAGGAGGAAAAAAGGATTTTAAGTGCACCTTATAGTCCGGAAAATACGGTACTGACTGCATCTGAAGTAAACAAGCTACAGCAACACCTTAGTCACATGACGAAAAAAAGGCCAAAATGGAGAGGACTTAAAGGGTTGCCTTGAGGAACGCCTCAGTCGTTGAAGGTTTAATTATCTTATCTATCACCAACTGTGCTACCCTTACTCACCATCGTGTGTTATACTCAATGGTTAACTGGACATCTTTATGTGCTCGACGCCTCAATCATTGGTATGTGTTCATCTACAAAACCATTCTGGGTATCACTATCTTGTCTTTTAACAAAAAAACAAGGAAGTCACAATCTTCTGCAATTTGTCGTCCCCAAAGTAAGAACTGAACTGGGCAAGAAAGCATTTAGGTTTTCAGCACCGAAGGCTTGGAATAACCTTCAATCGAATCTTCAACTTCAAACCCTTGTCACATTAAATGAGTTTAAAGCTTCTGTGAAAGGATTGCAGTCTACCTTGTCTGTATGCACATGTGCTATGTGAGCAAGTTTTAATGTTGTAAATTTGATGTTTTATGTGTTGTTTACTGTTTTTAATGTAACCTTGCTGCTGCCCTCTTGGCCAGGTCTCCCTTGGAAAAGAGATCTTTGATCTCAATGGGATTTTACCTGGTTAAATAAAGGCTAAATAAAAATAAAATCTATAACTTAACTTAACTTTAACTTTTAACAATGCAATGTGTTTACAGCGGTCCAAGTTCCTCCATACAACATGATCACACTCTGGTGTTCTTAGGAATGTGTTGTTTGTCTACCAAGTTTTGAACTGAACTCTCTCACTGCTCAATACAGAAATGTCAAACTTTTCTTTCCACTTTTTTCATCTGTTTTTTGTTTTTGTTATTTGTAGTGGAGAGTGTTCTGACAGCCAATAAAAAGAGTAGCTTGGTTTGCCCCCCCCCAAAAAACGGGACCGATTCATCCTGTCTTGAGTGGTTTGTTTTCCTTCCCTTTTCACTTATTTGCTCCAGATTCCGTCCCGTGTTTATATCCTCCTTACAAGAGAGAGGAAAAGATTTAATAGAATTCATTACCACAAAAGCCGGACGTCCCAAATGTTTATAGCACACACACACACACAGCAGCCGGATGTTGGGGTCTATAAAAGCCTAAACATAGATGTAGTGTTTGAGAGCTTTAATGACTACAGTCAAGTCAACATGGTCGTTCAATTATAAAGATTCATTTTCCCCAGAGCACAAGCTGCCGGTCCTGATTCGCAGCAACGTGGTAAACAAGCGCAGGGTAAAAAAAAAACAGTGGCAGCCAAAGATGACGTTGGAATGCGTCCTGTAAAACATGCAAATATTCCCATTCCCACATTAAAGAACAGCGGTTGTGAATATTTTCACGACACGCGTTTTGAAACTCGGAATCAAACCGCTACGACAGCGGCGCCGTGGGACAACGCGACGCTCCTTGGAAAAAACACTGAAATCCTAAATGTCCTGTGAATACAAGTGCAGCACACTTCTTTGCTCATGAATAATTCTCAGAGCGAAAGCAGACTCTCCGGGGTTCCGGTTGTTGTTTTTGTTTTCCGTTTTCTTTGGCATTTTGGCACCTGTTTTTGCCCGGAGCGATGCTTTTGTTCAAGGGTAAGTCACGGCGGGCCTTTTGATGTACACTATAAGTGATGAGCCGAGAAGGAATCGCACTTGTGAGCACATGCGGTGTCATGAATAAGAGCGTAATGAAGCACCACCTATACACAGGGCCCCTCGATCCATTGGGGGCCCCGTTTTGCAATCAATATAAAGTAGCCAGAATGTGAGTTTTAACAACTATACAACCTGTTATTATTCACTTAACCCTTGTGTAATGTTCATAGTGTTGTTACTTAGCCAGCGTTTGTGGGTCTGATGGACCCGTTGCATTTTGTGGCTTTTAATGCCTCACAATCAAACACAGATGAACAGATGTTTATTGGGATAAGGCAGGGGTCGGCAACCTTTACCACTCAAAGAGCCATTTCGGCAAGTTTCACAAATTAAAGAAAGTAATGGGAGCCACAAAAAAAAAATTTAAATTTAAAATGAAAAACACCGCATAAAAAGATTAATGGTTTGTGCTATGTTAAGCAGGGGTCTCCGACACACGCACCGGCACGCACTTTAATGTGGAAATTTGATGTTAGTGCAGCCCGCGAGTTTTGAATGAATGGCGATAGCGTCATACTTGCCAACCCTCTCATTTTTCCCGGGAGACTCCCGAATATCAGAGCGTGATGACACTGCATTTGGCGCCCTCTACAGTCTGCCCTAACAGTGTACCTGCTCGACCACATGTAGATTGCAGTTTCAGCTTGCTCACGTAAGTGACAGCAAGGCGTACTACCTCAGCAGCCACACATCTTACACTGACGGTACCAATACCCAGAATCCCATGCAGCCCTAACTCTTCCGCTCAACCAACGCACGGAGAGGGGTGGGGGGGTTGATGTGTGGGGGGATTTGGTGGTAGCGGGGGTGTATAATGTAGACCGGAAGAGTTAGGGCTGCATGGGATTCTGGGTAATGGTTGTGTTGTGTTTATGTTGTGTTACGGTGGGATGTTCTCCAGAAATGTGTTTTTCATTCTTTTTTGGTGTGGGTTCACAGTGTGGCGCATATTTGTAACGTAACAATGTTAAAGTTGTTTGATACGGCTACCGTCAGTGTAAGCTGTGTGGCTGATGAGTAAGTATGCTTTGCTGTCTCCTGTGTGTGCAAGTAATAACAACATGCAACATCTGGCTGGACTGGCACGCTGTATGTAAATGCTACAGAGGACAATTACTGCAGTGCAATTAGGGCACGCCCTCTATTTACTAATTAGAGTGTAAACAGGATTATTTTTTCCCTGGGAGTAATCTATGAGAGACACTGAAATCCATAAATCTCCTGGGAAAATCGTGGGGGTCGGCATGTATGTAGCTGAGCCGCATCAGAGTGGTCAAGGAGCCGCATGCGGCTCCGGAGCCGCGGGTTGCCGACCCCTGGGATAAGGTAAACATCTGTTCAGTATTTTAACATAAAAGTGGTTGATTGTGAGGCATTAAAAGCCACAAAATGCAACGGTCCATCAGACCCACAAACGCTGGCTAAGTAACAACAATATGAACATTACACAACATTACATTAACATAAAAGTGTTTGATTTTGAGGCATTAAAAGCCACAAAATGCAACGGGTCCATCAGACCCACAAACGCTGGCTGAGTAACAACAATATGAACGTTGCACGGAAAATTTCTCTGCCAGTTTCTGCATCCCACAGGGATTCTTCTTTTTGTGTTTCTGCACCTGCGGTTCCCACACAAGGTTGCAACATTGTTTGTCAACACTGTCTGCTCTCATTTTCTCGCACATTTGACTCTCCGATGTTCTGTGTACCTACACTCTGTCCTCCTCCTGTCTAGGCCTGCTGTATGTGTGTGTGGGTGGGTGGGTGGTTGCGTATGGTACACAGAACATCAATTTCCACACTTCTATTAGCCCTGGGTCCAGTGGACCCGGACATCTTATATGTAATAGAAATGTGTAGGGGGGGTGTATGGTGTCGTCATTAAATATGTATTCTGATATATGTTCTTCACAGAAAATGAGACAGTCAGTGAGTCTCAGTTAGAAAAATGTATTAATTATATAATTTTTCTTTTAATAAAAAAATTAAAACGGGTCCAACAGACCCGAACACCACACAAGGGTTAAATATGAGTCTAGTTACAGTACAGGCCAAAAGTTTGGATACACCTTCTCATTTCAATGCGTTTTGCTTTATTTGCATGACTATTTACATTGTAGATTGTCACTGAAGGCATCAAAACTATGACACCTGTGAAGCAAAAACCATTTAGGGTGACTACCTCTTGAAGCTCATGGAGAGAATGCCAAGAGTGTGCAAAGCAGTAATCAGAGCAAAGAGTGGCTATTTTGAAGAAGCTAGAATATAAAACATGTTTTCAGTTATTTCACCTTTTAAACCACTAATGGCAACATAAGCTAGCTGGTGGTGTTCTTGTTATGTCTTTTACTTTGAAAAATGTTACGCTGAGGAAGGTGCAGACAGCACCTTTAAGGTGTGCACACAACAACGCACCGGCGCCGTCTATGATGCGACACTGGCATAAAAGGCACTCGAATGGTGATAGTCAACAGGTGCGTGTCCTAATCACCAACCGGGGACAGGTGTGTCCATCAGCGCTCCACACTCGCTGTGACGAGGCAGGGCAAGCACACCGGAAGTGGAAAAAGAGGGGAAAAGGAGCACTGACACTAACACAAAACACTGGGAAATAACATGTAAAGCCAGACTTGTCATAGTGTAAGGTAAAGCAAACCTGGGTAAATTACGGTCGATGTTAAGAATTTAAATTTGGCCCGACGGTTTTTGTGCTTCTTCAAATTACCGCAAGTGTTGAAAGTATTTCAATGGTTGAAATCTGCGCTTTTGAGTGATACACGAGTTATAGCCTGAAACACGGTTGTCGAGGACGGACGCCAAAGCAGATTTTTACAACAACGTTCTGCAGAAAAGTGCTATAATATCAGATTGTAGGTGGCTGTTTACCCTTTGCATTCACAGTTTGCCGTGTTTGTTGCATGCATGTT
>NC_084749.1:18043604-18049296 GCF_033978785.1 Entelurus aequoreus | reverse complement strand
TCAAGTTTGTCCTCCGCCATTGTGCGCGCCTTTTGTTTGCTTCCTTTTTTGTAGTCTGTTAGTGTTTAAAATAAAATATGTACTTGCATTCACGCCTTGCCCGCGCCAACTTTCCTTTGCATTCTGGGAAAACAAAACACCCCAAAGTCCACGTACTGACAGTTTCTTTCCGTTATTAATATTGTGGTTCCTACAATATAGAACAATACAGTCTGCAAGGGATACAGTCCGTGAAGCACACATTATTGGTCCACTAACTAGTTAATTACTATTTTTTATGTAATTGTTTTTATTTTGTTTTACTTTCTTTTTGATTCAAGAAAATGTTGCACAAGCCACAACGACATCAGATCCCACATCAGGGCAAGAAAAAACTCAACCCAATGGGATGACAATGAGAAACCTTGGAGGGGACCGCAGATGTGGGGACCCCCCCCCCCCCCCGCCCCACACACACTTATATATACACATGTATTGTGCTGCTGAAGCAAGTCCGTTTTTTAAATATTTGTGTAAGGGTCCCCCCTTACGACATTTTAGTGAATAAAAGTTATCCAAAAATATAAATTTTCTACCATTTTCGGTAATATGTATAATAAAATATGCAAAGAAATGATCGGCTTGTGTTGTAATGTTGATGATAAAAAATCCAGGGCTGTGATTTGGTGCATAATGAAGAAGTAATGAGTGTGTTGTTGGAACTGAGCACTGCTGTTAGTCTTATGTGCACAATATTAATTATAAATAAATATTAATTATGATACATTCACTTCAAACTGTGATTGAACTTGCTAAAAATAGCCCTAATGGAAATATTACTATTGTCACAAATATAATCAATAGTGGCAGTATCACTATATTTTCATATAACATCTGCCCAGGCTTGGCCCTAACCAATCTGGCGCCCTAGGCAAGATTTTTTTTTACTTAAAGAAAGCAAATTAACATATTATATGAGAACGTTATGTTATGATTATCTTTAACCAAATCACAGCAGTCCTCAAATTAAAAAACAGCATTCCCTCTCATGTGATATTGCTTAATTAACATTAGTGATGTGCACTTTAACAACTAGGCTTACAACTATACCTAATATATAAAGGGGTGGAAAAGTGACTATTACCTGCAGGGCAAACATTAGCTAACCAGTAGGCAATAACAATGTAAACAAAAAACACCTGCTTAAAAGATCTAATACAAATGTCCCTGAGGAATGTAAGGTGGGAGCTGTAATTACCTAACGTTACATTATTATTTTCCATAACAATTTAGCCCCCTCCACAATATTAACCCGACGTTAAAACAGAACTAGCTATTTATTGATTAGCAATTGCCGAATCATGTAACATTAGCTTAATGCTAAAAAGCCAGGTTACTATCACATTCTGTAACAGACAAATAATTTCATGTAGGCTAACGTTACCTACCTGCTACCTCTGTCTTTTTCTCGTTTCTCCTCTTCTTTTCTCTATTTTCTTCGCTGGGCACCTGACAGTTTTGGCCGTTTTGACATCTTGTGTTGATTTGTTTGATGTGGTGATGTCCAAAAAGAGTCATGATACGGGAAGGGAGGGGGTGCACCGTGCGGGGGAGGGAGGGGCGTAATGTTGTAACAAATATTATTTCTATTAAATAGGCTTTACTTTGCATTTTAATTAACGTGGGATTATTTTTTGTATTTAGAAATAATAGTACCAACTTTTTTTTTTTTTTTTTCTCCAACATTTGTGGCACTGGCGTGGCGCCCCCTGATGGACGGCGCCCTTAGCATTTGCCTATACGGCCTACGCCACGGGCCGGCCCTGCATCTGCCTGTCATGATGGCGCTGATGCAAACACCATATTAGCTTGAAATATTGCATCTCTCCTTGGTTGGTTCTGCTTGCTTTCATAACCATATCCGTATAGAGAAAGACCCTTTTGAAAATGCCCCTTGATGTCACCTCTTGGATTCTTTTGTGATTTTTTTTATTTTTTTTACACAAAATCAATGAACCGCCACGTTCCGGTTAACTGACGATACAAGCTCTTTAGCAGGCCTACAGCTGTACAGGATGTCTTTTTTTTCTTTGTACAGCATATGGTCTCTTTAGGCCGCAGAAGACACACATACTTCTAAACCTTTAAAATTCATTAGATTTCACAGAAATTATACAATTAAATGAAGTTGTGTTTTATTATCTAGAGGGGACTTATTATGCAATACCAACTTTTCTTACCTATTGTCACCGGTTTTTATGTATTTGGTGCCGCACATTTGAAATCAAACCATGGAGGCATGATGGAGATATTATTAAAACAGTCGTGTCTTCCTTCATTTTTCCTCCAAACGAGCCGTTTACAATTTGCCTAAATTGTGCCATTTTTCCCATTGCTGACCTCAGCCGATATCTCCATATATCAGACCTGGGCATTCTGCGGCCCGCGGGCCACATCCGGCCCTTTGTGCGTCCCTGTCCGGCCCGCGTGAGGCCAATCATAAAATACAAAATACATTTAAAAAAGTATCTATGTCGAGTGTGCAATACAACGGTGCTGCTTTTGTTTTGAAAAGCGTTATTTGTATTACTTCCGTGTGGACGTATGCGCGTGCGTGATTGTGAGTGAATGTGAACAGCTGCAATCAAAAATTACAAAATAAAGTTGAAAAAACATCTATGTTGTGCGCGCAATACAACTGTGGTGCTTTTATTTTGAAAAGTGTTATTTATGGGCGTATATCCGTGTGTAACCTGTGAATGAAGGTGCACAGCGACAAGTGATGCACGGTTTACACCCGAGACGCTAAAAAGAGAAAAGTTGATGAGGAATGCCGTGTTTTCAACAAGACATGGACTGCCAAGCAATGTTCCCTCTAAGGTGCGCGCCTGCGCAATTGCGCACTGCTCAAGCGTCCTCTGCGCGCAGCAAATATATGCCGCGCACCAAATCAAATCCCATCTGAATTCTAAACAAAATAAACACATTTATTCCCTGTAATTTTGCAATGCAACTTTGAGTGACAGTGACAACAAGCGGCCCTAACGGTGTTCGTCAACACCGTTCAATTGAACACCGTTCAATTATTGTAACGTCTATCGAGATGCTTCGAGGACAGGAATTATATCGATCACTTTATTGAGCAAAACTTTATATTCGGCCATAACAACACCAAAAACTTGAGTAAAACACTCCTATCTCGAAAAACTAGTAATTTTCTGCCGTACAAACCAGGCCAAAACCAACTTGTCATCTGTCACCAACACGCATACCACTAAACCACTGGTGCGTTTAAGGCCACACAAAAAGTCGGACAACTCAAACACCACACAAAGTTACACTATGACTCCTCAGTCATACGTGTGCTTATTTTAGTCTCATTTATTATTAATGTTAATTTATTTATATTAATCATGGAATGCTGTTTCTAGAGAAAGTTACAGGAATGCACACTTCATCCTATGCTTACATTTCATTGTGCAACATGAGGATGTTTAAGGGGAACTAAATCTCTGAAAGGGGTACAAATGATTTCCAAAGCAGTGCTTTTGGTATAAAGTTAAGTTAGGTTAAATGAAAGTATTATTATTATTATTATTATTATTTATCTTACGGTATATATCAAAAATAATATTGAGCAAAATTTAATTGAAATATTGTCGATGTGGCCCTCCAGCAGTGCTCGGGTTGCTCATGCGGCCCCCGGTAAAAATTAATTGCCCACCCCTGCCATATATGGTATACATTTAGCCAAAATGCTTTGCGCCAGTCCGCCACTGTAGTCAATAAGCTCCTTATTTTTCCACTATCCTCTTGTTGTGGGGCAGACTGGCTCGTACATGCACGTGCATCCTCCGCTGTTGCCATTTCCAAAACAAAGTAGCGTATAGTTTGAACTTATGTTCGTCAGTAGACTCCATAGGGAAACGCTAAAAATACAACAAAAATGGCGGGGAGAAGACGATGTCGAAGTAGAGGCACGTAAATAAAACCGCCCCGGTCAGAAAACGGCTTGAAGACGGTCTGTAAAACATCACCTATGCAACATTTTAAGTTAAAGTTAAAGTACAATGATTGTCACACACACACTAGGTGTGGTGAAATTTGTCCTCTGCATTTGACCCATC
This sequence comes from Entelurus aequoreus, assembly GCF_033978785.1. Lineage (NCBI taxonomy): Eukaryota > Metazoa > Chordata > Actinopteri > Syngnathiformes > Syngnathidae > Entelurus > Entelurus aequoreus. Next base: position 18,045,190 of record NC_084749.1, on the reverse strand, counting down.
CCCTTGTTTCACCCTCCGGGAGGTGAGGGGAGCAGTGAGCAGCAGCGGTGGCCGCGCCCGGGAATCATTTTGGTGATTTAACCCCCAATTCCAACCCTTGATGCTGAGTGCCAAGCAGGGAGGTGCTGGGTCCCATTTATATAGTCTTTGGTATGACTTTGGTTGGAACTCATGACCTACCGATCTCAGGGCGGACACTTTATCCACTAGGTAGGTATTTTGAAAATTTTGGGACTTTTGCCGACTTTTCCAACTTTTATCCACCCCTTCCCCGTGGGACTCGGCTGGAGTCTTATGGACATTTTGGGCATCCCGGGACTTGGGCGGCCGGCGGCGGGACTTGTGACACTCGATCCTGGGTAGGTATTTTGAACATTTTTGGGACTTTTGCCGACTTTTCTCACTTTCCCCCCCGCCTTCTCGTGGGACTTTGCTGGGCGTGTTTTGGACATTTTGGGCTTCCTGGCCGCCGGCTGGACTTATGGCACTCGAACCTGGGTAGGTATTTTGAACATTTTTGGGACTTTTGCCGACTTTTCCAACTTTTATCCACCCCCTCCCCGTGGGACTCGGCAGGGTGTCTTATGGACATTTTGGGCATCCCGGGACTTGCGTGGCACTTGAACCTGGGTAGGTGTTTTGAACATTTTGGGGACTTTTGCCAACTTTTCTCACTAATCTCCCCGCCTTCCCGTGGGATTTTGCTGGGTGCGTTTTGGACATTTTGGGCATCCCGGCCGACGGCGGGACTTGTGACACTCGAACCTGGGTAGGTATTTTGAACATTTTTGGGACTTTTGCCGACTTTTCTCACTTTTATCCACCCCCTCCCCGTGGGACTCGGCAGGGTGTCTTATGGACATTTTGGGCATCCCGGGACTTGCGTGGCACTTGAACCTGGGTAGGTGTTTTGAACATTTTGGGGACTTTTGCCAACTTTTCTCACTAATCTCCCCGCCTTCCCGTGGGATTTAGCTGGGTGCGTTTTGGACATTTTGGGCATCCCGGCCGACGGCGGGACTTGTGACACTCGAACCTGGGTAGGTATTTTGAACATTTTTGGGACTTTTGCAGACTTTTCTCACTTTTCTCCCCGCCTTCCAGTGGGACTTTGCTGGGCGTGTTTTGGACATTTTGGGCATCCTCGCCGCCGGCTGGACTTATGGCACTCGAACCTGGGTAGGTATTTTGAACATTTTTGGGACTTTTGCCGACTTTTCCAACTTTTATCCACCCCCTCCCCGTGGGACTCGGCTGGATGTCTTATGGACATTTTGGGCATCCTGGGACTTGCGCGGCCGGCGGCAGGACTTGTGGCACTCGAACCTGGGTAGGTATTTTGAACATTTTGGGACTTTTGCCGACTTTTCCAACTTTTATCCACCCCCTCCCCGTGGGACTCGGCTGGATGTCTTATGGACATTTTGGGCATCCCGGGACTTGCGCGGCCGGCGGCGGGACTTGTGACACTTGCGGACGGCGGCGGGACTTGTGACACTTGATCCTGGGTAGGTATTTTGAACATTTTTGGGACTTTTGCCGACTTTTCTCACTTTCCCCCCCGCATTCCCGTGGGACTTTGCTTG